>NC_048430.1:95386-103665 GCF_013103735.1 Etheostoma cragini
TCCCTTAGAGATCGGGTGAGAAGCTCAGTCCTCCGAGAGGAGCTCGGAGTAGAGCCGCTGCTCCTTCACGTCGAAAGGGGCCAGTTGAGGTGATTCGGGCGTCTGGTGAGGATGCTTCCTGGGGGGGTCCCTAGGGAGGTGGTCCAGGCACGTCCTGCAGGGAGGAGGCCTCGGGAAGACCCAGGACTAGGTGGAGGGACGTCCAGCTGGGAGGAGGCCTCGGGAAGACCCAGGACTAGGTGGAGGGACGTCCAGCTGGGAGGAGGCCTTGGGGGAAGACCCAGGACTAGGTGGAGGGACGTCCAGCTGGGAGGAGGCCTCGGTGAAGACCCAGGACTAGGTGGAGGGACGTCCAGCTGGGAGGAGGCCTCGGGGAAGACCCAGGACTAGGTGGAGAGATCATATCTCCAACCTGGCCTGGGAACAACTCTGGATCCCCCAGTCGGAGCTGGTTGATGTGGCTCGGGAAAGGGAAGTTTGGGGTCCCCTGCTGGAGCTGCTGCCCCCGAGACCTGATACTGGATAAGGGGATGAAGATAGATGGATGGATGGATCACTCAGAAGAATCCCCTGTCGTCCTCCTCCTCTCTCTCTCTCTCTCTCTCTCTCTCTCCTCCGCAGAGGCCTCCACCTTGTTAAGACATCCCAACCAGAGCCGTGCAGAGATAATGTGTAAAACTGTGCTAGGGTGTGATTCTTTAGGTCCCCCTCTCCCCCTCCTCCTCCCCCCTCCTCCTCGCTCATTTCGGAGAAGAACTAGGTCTCTGCGTGATTTACATATGGAGTAATTTCCTCCTCAGCTGCTCCGCGAGTCCGGGGCCGAGGCGTAATCCACGACGCCCCCCTAGCAGGGGTGCCAGCGGGGTAATATGGATGTTAGCTGGGGACCACGGTGACAGGCCCCAGAACCGCCGATTTAATTCATTGTGTTTTAATTATCGCTCTCCTCCTCCACTCCGGCTACGAGCCCCTCGTCTCGACAGCGAGCCTTTATCACGGCCCGACGAGGAAGATAATAAACTTTAGCTTTAAGGTAATTACTTAATCTGGACAAACCTGTGTGTTAAGCAGTGCTATTAAGCGAGGGGGTGATAAATCAGCCCGGCACTGGAGGTGGGTGATTACTCGACGGGGCAATCAGTCTTTGGACCCTCGCAGTCTTTTTAAGAGCCTAAATTGCACAAACAGCATGCTAACAACACGCCGCTCGTGGCCCGTCTGCTTGTTTTGTTAATGCGAGACGCCGCCGCGCTCACCTTCACCTTCGCTGATGCATGGGGGTTATTAGCATGTGGCCTGAGCCCGGCTGTCGCAGCTGATAAGTGGGTCTCCATCGTGGTGGTTTGGCACCGGGGGCCACACAGCGACCGGCCAACGGAAGTACAGCTGCACAGACTCGTTGATTGCTCTGACGTCAGCCTATTAGATGTGAACATGTTCTGGTTTCTTGGACAGAAGACTGAAGGTCTTTGAGTTGTGGACAACACGAGACATTTGTCAACTTGACTCATAAATCCAGGAAATATTCAACGGACATAATCATTAGTTGCAGCTTTAGACGGATGGATGGTTCGGGCTGACGCGTTAAAGTCCAAAACATATCTCTTTATTCCCTTTATAAGAGGCCAAAAGTATGCGGACAACCTAAAGCTTTTTAAAGTGTTGACCGGATCTTAGTACTCCAAAAGGTTTGTTGACGTCATATGAGCAGACACAAACAGAGTCTGCAGGTTTGTTTGGTTCAGTTTCTAGCGGTGATCCTGAACGAAAACCTGCAGAATTTAGACGGACATGTGTTAACATTATGAGATGTATGTTCATTTGTATGTGTGATATTGTACAAAATGACTGAAAAATGAATGAATCACGCTTTACTGGGGCGGCTCAGGCAGAGCGGTTGTCCACCAATTGGAAGGTTGGTGGTTCAATCCCTGGCGCTGCAGTCCCATGTCGAAGTGTCCTTGGGCAAGACACTGAACCCAGAGTTACGCATCGGGGTGTGAATGTGTGTAAATGTGTGTGAGTGTGTAGCTTTGAGTAGTCGTTAAGACTAGAAAACCGCTTCATAAATACACTTTTACATTTACTTTTCGTAGCTATATTTACGATTGGTTCATGAGAAGAGCCTTCCCAACGAGGCTAAAGGAAGAGATACCAAATACTCTGAGCTGAGGTTATTTTGGAGAGCTTCAGATAAACTGAACTCTCATGCAGACGCGTTAGAAGGAGCACAAGGTCATGCAAGGTCGTGCACACACCTCTTGGTCCCGTGCACCTTTTCCAGATCACACTAACTTCTAGACAGCCAGGAAACAGTGTTTCTACCGCGTAGGGCTGACGGTGAAGAAGTGCAGCCGGCCCTCTGCAGACGCTAAAACAAATGTTATCAAGCAAAGACTAATAGATGGCTGGAGCCCAGGCGAGGGCCTGAGCCCAGGGGGGATCGGGGGCCCAGCGAATCAGGTAAACGCGCCTCTTGGACTCTCACGAGTGCTCGCCTTTTGTTCTTCCCGTGGCGGGAGAACAATGGAAGCTGTCCGGGTGATGGAATAAGCCTGCCGGGTCAGTCCCCACTGGCCGGGACGCCAGGGCCGCAGAGGAACCCCGGGCTGGATCCCTGACAGGACTCCTCCAGGTCCAACGGGTCCAAACTGGAACCCAATCTGAGTCCTGAGACCTCAGAACTCGTTAAGACCTTAATCCCTGCTGCTGTTGCACACCTCTGTTGTGAGTCAGTGTCTGAAACGTCCGTCGCATGGTTACCTGATCTAAGCGTATAAAGATAAGATATAAAGACAAGATTTTACTAGGACGTACTTAAAGGACTGTGAAGACATCCCAGTGGAGTTTAGTTCCCTGTGTTGGGTTACACACATTTTGTCTCTCTCTTCTTTGCAAGTCCCAAAATATCTTTCATTTTATTCTCCTTCTTCGCTTCTTTAACTTCAGTCTTTGTTTCCTTTCCTGTCCTTTATTTATTATTAATAAATTGCAGCGTATAGTGAGTAATTGTTGCTCATATCCTATCTATTCTTTTTAAATTTCCAATGACATTTACTTCTGTCTAGAGACTACAGATGTGCCTTTACAATCAATGTGCACAAACTCTTTAAAAGTACTTTGAGTATTTTTTTAAGTAGTATTAGAAACAGAAATGCACCTTTAATGCACAACCCGCAGCATGTGATGGGACCAAATAATTTAATGTTGCAGCTGATTTAAAACATTCAAACATGTCTTGGATTATGTCCATATTTTAGAATTTATGGATCCAGCCGGATCTCACAAAAAAGTCCAACTTATTTGGGTTGAGAAAATTAGGTTTTACGGTAAGGTTTTAGTTTAAAAGTTTATTTGAACATGTAAAAAACAACAACAACAACTTCAAATTAAAAGGTTTGTACACATGCATTCATGCATGCATGTAGATATAATAAAAATAAATTAGATCTAGTCTTCCAAAATTAAAAGTCATTCAAACAAAACAGAAGATTTTCCATGTTCAAAAAGGAGAAGAAAGAAGATCCTAACTGTATTTCATTTTGTTCTCCTTCTTCGCTTCTTTAACTTCAGTCTTTCCTTCCTTTCCTGTCCTTTATTTATTATTATTAAATTGGAGCATTTAGTGAGTAATTGTTGCTCATATCCTATTTAAATTTTTTATTTTATGCAATTTTCCAATGACATTTACTTCTGTCTAGAGACTACAGATGTGCATTTACAATCAATATGCACAAACTCTTTAAAAGTACTTTGAGTATGTTTTGATTTGCATACTTTGACTTGGACTTGTACTGCAGTATTTTACGGATTTAAAGCCTTCTTCTCAGCTGTAGTAGCTCTGTGTCTCCCTCTTATAATCAGCTGTTTGGCTCTCTAGACGCTGACCGGATTTCGTGTTGTTCTCCTCACAGCTGCTCAGCGTTACAGCTGCAGCCTTCGTCTTGACTTTTGGACGTCAGGTGTGGCGTCTTTACGACCGTGTATCGCTTAAACACACAAGCCCGAGGTCTTTTCCACGATAAACACCAAGAGAGAGAGATGACTTTAACACACGGGACCTTTAAAGAGCACCGAGTACTCAGTAGTTTCATTTACGTCTTAGATCTAAAGTACAGACACTAAAATTAACCATTTGGTGCAACAAAGAGTGCTAAAAACCTTTAATATCTTACGTCCTGTTTGGAGTAGAAATCTCAGTCACATCCCAACTGAAACATATGGTTCATTTTTAAACACCCAATAATAATAAATCATGTTCCTGCATCGTTTATTTCTCACTGATTTAAGAACTGAATTAACTACAAAGTGGCAATATTGAATCTAGATAGATAGATAGATAGATAGATATGTAGATAGATAGATAGATAAATAGATAGATATGTAGATAGATAGATAGATAGGTAGATAGATAGATAGATAGATAGATATGTAGATAGATAGATAGATAAATAGATAGATAGATATGTAGATAGATAGATAAATAGATAGATAGATATGTAGATAGATAGATAGATAGATAGATAGATATGTAGATAGATAGATAGATAGATAGATAGATAGATAGATAGATATGTAGATAGATAGATAGATAGATAAATAGATATGTAGATAGATATGTAGATAGATAGATATGTAGATAGATAGATAGATAAATAGATAGATAGATATGTAGATAGATAGATAAATAGATAGATAGATATCTATTTCCCAAGACGAAAGGGAAATTACGGCGTTCCAGCAGCAAAATCTGTCACACAGCACAGAATATAAATATAAATGAAACACTAGTGAACTGCAATACTACTTTAAGCTCCTTCAGAATTCACATCAAGATGTTTTTACACTAAAAAACTGCAGAGGGACGAGTGGGAAAGGGTCACTGTTGGTATTTGGTGAGAGGAGAACAACCCCTTCTTTAGTTTTCTTCCAAATGAAAACCCAGCTCAGAGACCCGGCTGGAGGACTTCAGCAGCCTCGTCCCATCAGGCCTCTGTGTTACATTGTGCAGACCCAAAGTAAAGAGGGCTATTTCTGCAGAGTTTGGGGACCGGAGCTGTCCGTCAAGCTGTCAGGGTGCAGAGTGAGAGGAATGGACCTGGACTGCTGACTCACTCAGGTCCCGGGGCCCCCGGGAGCCCCGGGAGGCCCCGTTACCCCCCCTCCCAGCGCTCAGCCGAGGGCAGATAATGATCCGTGGCCCTGACCCCTCCGCTCCGAAATCCCAGGTCACCCTGCGAGATTCCCGCTAGACACTGTGTGTGTGTGTGTGTGTGTGTGTGTGTGTGTGACGCAGGAGGAATTTTAATGCAATCCAGAGATCAGCTGGCTCACCTTTCCCTCCTCTCTGCGTCTGTTTCTTCTTCTTCTTGTCTTCTGCCATCAGGCAGCTCGCAGACGAGACACTCCAGGTCGCAATTAACAAGATGGGGAAACTGCAGAAAGGGCGAGCAAGGGAGGAGAGGATGAGGGAAATGAGAGAGAGAGAGAGAGAGAGAGAGAGAGAGAGAGAGAGAGAGAGAGAGAGAGAGAGAGAGAGAGTTAGGCAATGCCCTTATAGAGCTTTTACAAAGCAAAAACCTGAGAAAAATGTTAACTAGAAACATAACTCCATAAAGTTGGTTTAAGAGCCCAAAAAGGCTTCATTTCCACGGCGGTGAAATAAAGGCACGACACGTTATCCCAACAGCTAATTAGTCCTAATGTTTTGGGTAAACTTCCCAGATCTGAGAAGAAACCACAACAGGAAGACAAGCTTCTAATGAAAAATCCAAAGGGCCGTTAAAAGGATGCACGGCGTAGTAATAAACCTCTTAAAAAACAGACGACTATTAAACGTAGACGGGTTAAATTAGAAACAGAAATGCACCTTTAATGCACAACCCGCAGCGTGGGATTGGACCAAATAATTTCCCGTTGCAGCTGATTAAAACATTCAAACATGTCTTGGATTATGTCCATATTTTAGAATTTATGGATCCAGCCGGATCTCACAGAAAAGCCCAACTTATTTGTGAGGAGAAAATTAGGTTTTACGGTAATGTTTTAGTTTAATAGTTTATTTGAACATGTAAAAAAAAAAAACAACAACATTAAATTGAAAGGTTTGCATGCATGCATTCATTCATGCATGCATGCATGCATATAATTAAAACAACAGGTAAATAAGGCCGTGTACTTCTCAGCATAGTCTTCCAAAATTAAAAGTCATTCAAACAAAATTTCCCATGTTCAAAAAGGAGAGGAAAGAAGATCATAAATATATATATAAATAATAAATAACTTATCAGGTCTGACCCCCTTTCTATTATTCTTTTATCCTTCAGTAAATCTTATGCTTCACTTATGTACACATTATTATTTACACATCATAGACACAGATGCATACAAACACATACATTTCTTTTATTCTACTGCTTTCTAGACCATCTATCAATAGCAGATTTAATAACACACATCCATACTAGACTTAGTAAATAGACATTAGTATGTAGATATATTAGCAATATAGATATACTAGTATATAAATGCAAAGAAACCATACAGTCTTTCTACAATACTATCACTTTAATGTTGTCCTTTGGTCAAATTGACCCGTTTTCAGTTCTTTTTTTGTCATAATCAGCCGCCGAAATTAGCGCCGAAAATCAGCAACATTAAAAATATCAAAAGAACTTTGGAAAAAACATCAAAAAAGGTTTTTTAAAAAAACACCCACAACATTGAAAAAGGGATAAAAAAAGTCTGAAAAATACTGTTGTTGATAATAATGTTGAAAAAAAGTGACCATTGTTGACGGGAAGACAACACAAGGGTTAACCCTTTCGTATCCCTTTAATATATTCATTTTAAATAATCTCGTTGTTGTGGATGATTTCATGTCTTCACTTCGCTCCGTACAGTAACTCCTCTAGTTGTGATGCAGTGATATTTAGCATTTGTTCTGTGTAAGAGGGACTTTTTGTTCTTGAAACTTGCAGATGTACCAGCATGTAGGGAGGAGCCGAACCAAGAGATAGAGGCAGCGTGTTCTGCCAAGTAATATAATATAATATAATATAATATATTAATAATGTTCAGGTGGCTTTAGAGAGCAGAGATAACGGCTTCAGTTCCCCGTCTCAAAGGGCCGTCTGACAGCAAGGTGAAGGGCTGAAAATATCCTAAATGTAGTCTCCATTTAACCCTCCTCTTGTCCTCAGGGTCAAACTGACCCATTTACCAAACAATTACATATAAGAACTATGACCAAAAACGTTGAAAAAAGTGAAAAATGTTGTAAAAAGCATCAAAAACACAGAAAAAAATTCTATATTTTTTAATTGCTGAAAAAAGTGACCAGACAAAATTGGAAAAAATAAATAAATAAAAATAAATCGCCAAAGGTGACAAAAAGTGGTTAAAAAGAAGTGATGACAAAAATTGCTAAATGTGAGAAAAATAATTTAAGTGACAAAAAAGTTTTGGAAAAAATCTACATAAACGTTGAGAAAAGTGTCGGAAAAACAACATCAAAACGTCGAAATTTCGGCCAAGAAAAACACAAAGTTGCAGGTTGATGGGAGGGCAACACAAGGGTTAAACTGATATAGGAGACTATGGAGACGTACCTCATGCAACCACACTTCAAAACATCAGACTACCCCTTTATGTTCTTTCATTCCAGCTTCTCCAACATGTGGAGGTGCTGCTTTCCTCTGTTTTCTATCTCCGCTAACTGGATGTCTTTGACCAAACAAGACATTTTGAAGTTGGGACGTCCTTCACTTGCACATTTTATAAACTAAAGCACCAATAAAATGACAAAATAACCCGGGTTTGAAACATGTGGCAGGAAGCATCTGATAAAAAGAGCAATTCTAGTTGCATCGTGGGGAATGTAGGATCCTGTGTTTTTGGAGCTTGAGCAAAACTAAGGACTCAAACTCAGCCGCTGCATCTTTGTTAGAACTTCTTAGTAATTCACATATTTTTTTAACTATTCCTACTCTTGTGAGGACCTGTGATTTCCTCACCTGGAAGCTCAGAAGGTCCAGAACGATGTATATTCTCTCCCAACCCTGGAAACACAAAGCAAAACAACGACTTCATTATTAATAATAAAAACCAGGAAACAACTGAAAGATTTCATAAAAAACAGACACAACGTAGTTTACAGTGGCTGTCATGTTGGCAGTTGACCCAGGAGTGTGTGTGTGTTTGTGTGTGTGTGTGTGTGTATTAGGTTTAACTACATTTGTGGGGACCAAAAACCGGGAATCCAGTATACTTATGGGGTC
>NC_048430.1:103765-110540 GCF_013103735.1 Etheostoma cragini
AGGTTAGGCATTTAGGTTTGATGGTTAAGGTTAGGGTTAGGGTGAGGGTTAAGGTTAGGCATTTAGGTTTGATGGTTACGGTTAGGGTAAGGGGCTAGGGAACGCATTATGTCAATGACTGGTCCCCACAAAGATAGTGAGACACACTTGCATGTATGCGTGTGTGTGTGTGTGTGTGTGTGTGCATCCAGTGTTGTTCTATTTGCAGCCCCAGAGAAGACCCACACAGTGTGTAGAGGATGAGTGTGAGCAGTAGGAAGCGTATCCCAGTGCTGTCAGTCCCAGTTTGAGTCGGGGCTGCAGCTCCCCTCCACACAGTCCATCATCCTGTCTAGTTCAAAGACCCTCTAGCTGCAGGTCTTTGTCAAAGCCCGGTTGGATATCTTTTATGTGCAAGATGTAGAATTTCTTAGGAACGACTTTGATTACTTATTTATTCCACTTCACTCGTGTGATAGTGCCAATATTTTACACAAAAGTGCTCAGCCTGCTCTGAAATTCATGTTGCTTTATTGTAGCCTTTTTGCCTTTGAATTGTTTTTGAAGTCACTCTCTCTCTCTCTCTCTCTTCCTCTCTCTCTCTCTCTCTCTCTCTCTCTTCCTCTCTTCCTCTCTCTCTCTCTCATATCTAACTGGTTTCTCTGGGTTCCTGTTCTTGCAGCCCCCCACCACATCTTCCCCACCTTCCACACCCCGATCCCGATTGACATGCGCCATCACGAGGGACGCTACCACTACGAGCCCCACGCGCTGCACGCCATGCACGGGTAAGTGGCCTTTTTCTTCTTCTTCTTCTGTGTATATATTTCCTAAAAATGGACTTCAACACGTCACAAGATGTGTCACAGATTCTGAAGACACAGGTTCAAGTTAAATCCATCAGTTCCCCTTCGAGCAGCGTCGGTTACGACACTATAAGCGTTCCCGTATCTCGGGGAACAAGGGTTACATACGTAACCCGAGACAATCTCTTTTGATGCAAATGTGTATTTCCCTTTCAGTCACTACTGAACGGCGCAGAGCTTTTTTAACTTTGGAGCATTCAAGTGGATGTTTGCAGGCGCAGATGATGAGAGCTGAGCGTTCGCCAACTCCAATATCAAAAGCAGATGACAACATGTTGACTTCCAAAGTGAATAATCAACGCTGGCTCTGAGTCCCCCTCTGCAGCCTCTTGTTTCCGTACAGTTTGATTATGTGGGCGAGCTTCACTCTTCGGGCTCCCAACGTCTGGGGATGAAAACAGTCTGATGCTTTAAGAAGTCTGAAGTTTGCTTACTAGGATCCAGACTCAGTTAGAGAAGTAAAAAGATCTCTCTCTGAGTAGCTGAGGTGCCACTGAGCCACTGAGCAAGGCAGTTTACCAACTGGAATCTAAGAATGGGAAGTTAATTGCAACAGAATTGAGAGAATCAGGTTGCTCCCAACGTTGGAGCCGTTCCTTTAAACCTCTGCTTCTTCCTTTTTAGATGTTTTTAAAAGGTGGATTTTGTTCCTCTGGGATGAGTACATGAACTTGAAGTGGTTTTGTTGTCGAAGGTCAAGGTGCATCTAGCGTTTACCTCCCTGGTGCATATATTTTAGGACTGTCCTAGATTATAACAATTTCGGAGCTTGCCCAACACATCAGACAGAGACATACAAGCAGTGTTTGTTTAATTCTTGCCAGGTTACCAAAGGATCACCCGTTAATTATTAATTAAATAATTTATCACATTATAAAAAATAACAACTGAACTTATCTGCCGCCATGGGGGAGTTTTATGTAGAAACGAGGAGTTGGAAGACGCCACTACTTTATATTAAGGGGTCTCAAGCCAAAAAGGTTGGAAGCCACTGGTTTAATCTCTAACAATGCATCAAAGTTCATTTGTTTTGTTCTTAAAATCTTATTCTACAAAGCTGTAATCCCGGCTGTCATATAACCAGAGAGGAGTAAAAGTGTTGTGTTCCCTCCTCAAAGGACAGAAGATAAAAAGCAAACCCTAAAGTAAAGTACGAGTGTACTGTACTTAGTTGTGTTCCACTTCCTGTTGCGGGATAATAATAAAAAAGTAAGAGAGACATCCATCTCTGCCAGTTGGCTCGTGTCAACGTGCTCGCTCCATTAGCGGCGATCGGCAGGGCCGGATCCATCACCGATGACACAACACAGCCAACCTGGGTCCAGCACCTCTTTATATTCATTAATGGCTTGTTGTGGAGCTAATCTGTGTGGTGCAGGCCGCGGTGCCCCCGAGCTGTAGCGCCATAATTAAACTCCCGGGGTGTAGAGGTCACCGCAGCAGCGCTGGTGGTGAGTCTGGCTTCAGTAACAGATCCCATTAGTTACCCTGGCTTGTTCTGCTTGTGTTATACACACACAGCGCTGAACACAGTTCAACTCCACAGATCCGGTTATTGGTGTAAGGACACGTTAGATTACATTTTTAATTAAAGAAAGGAACATTTTTTATGTAGAAAATGAGCTTAAAGAGACACAAAACATGTCGGAAACGGTCAAAAGGTTTGATTCTGCAGCTGTGCTCAGACAACATCCGTCCTATTGTTGTTATAGTTGCTTTTTTCTTGCAGGATAACGCAGCTCGAAGCAAAGACTCATTTGAAAAGCGCATTATTCACACGTGAGTGGATCTGAGTCTGTGGCACGCTCTGACACATCGAGGCTCCCGCACGACTTCAGAGTTACTTTATCACTGAAGAAAAACCGGCGCCGGGACAAAAAAAGTCAATAGAAGTCTCCAAATAGTGCTCTTACATTTAGATTCCCAGATTTGATGGTGATGCATACTTCGCGCCTTGCGGGAACAGGGCTATTCATCACGCCTGGCTGGGAGAAGTGGGGGGGGGCGGGGGAGGAGGGGAGGCTGTCCACGGACTCGGCCACCTTGATTAATGTGATTTGATCTTGACAGTGGACCCCTAATTCATCAAGACCTTGATCTAGCTGTCGCTCCCCCTTGCCTGTGCCAAATTCACCTAATTACAGGAACATTGCGCAGCAAATTAAGCGCGGTGTCATTTGTCGCGTGGCGCGGCGCTTTGTTACCGGCTCGTGGCAGCGTGTCAGAGGTCCCCTCCTTGATTGTCTAACATGACATCTCTGCGCCGGGCCCTTTATCATTGTTTGCATATACCGTAATGAGGGGGCTGGTTATTTTGTCAAGCCTGTCATAAAAAGCTGCTCTTCTTTCACCGGATAGTGAGGAGGGGTTTCTTCCCTCGCTCCACTGTCATTCGCTGAGCCCAGAGGAGCACATGGGGGAAAACTTCCTCCTCCGTGACGGCATCTCTGTGGACGGAGCGAGGCTGGAAACCCCCAACATGCAAGAAGCTGAGCTCTTAAGGGCCTGAGACTCTACAAACACAGCTACGAGTGGACCAAACCTGCAGCTCCCCACAGTCACACACAGACGTTCTACATGCAGTTTAAAAGCTGAATTATATTCAAGTTAAAGCAATACACTGGCTTCTCAAACGTCAAGTAAACCACGGATAAAATCAGGGTTCTCATACTGGGTTAACAGACTTAGACTCCTTTAATAACCCAGGGATTTCTGCATGAATACCATGGGTGTGTTGTGTTGACTGGTTACAAGATTAAAACATGGCAGCCAATCAGTTCATGTCGTCACCTGGAGAGAACGCCAAAAACCTTTCTAAGATGTCGGCTTTACTTCCAGGATTAGCGGCACGCTGAATCTGTGCAGGTGTGTTTCTCGCCTGCTGGCCCAGAGACTTCACATCCCAGGTTTTTAAGGCCCTTTTCTTGACTCTACTGAAGCTTTCACATACAAAAAACTTTCATGGATTTAAAACTCAGAATATACCTTAACCCGGGTCAGCTCGGGTTACGCGTCTGCACATGCTCAGTGGGTTAAACTGCCCCTAAAAACCTATGCTTTTGTGCTGCGAATGCCCAGATACATGGACGGCTGTGGGTTCAATCCCTGGCCCCAGTCCCATGTCCAAGTGTCCTTGGGCAAGACAATGAGCCCATAGTTGCCGAGTAAAAGTGGGTGAATGGTGAATGTTTCCTGTATGACGTAAAAGCCCTTTGAGTAGTTGTTAAGACTAGAAAAGCGCTGTATAATACAGCACATTTACATTTACATGTTGAATTAAGCAGCCCCAGATCAGTGTATGCACGTTAAACCTGGACCTACGTAGCTCCTAAGGGGGTCTGGATTTTAATAAACTAGAAGTCCTCCTGAAGCTGCAGCACCAACGTGAGAACCTCTCTTTGCTCTTCATACTTTACTTTCAACACACTGATCCCTGCGTCTGGACTTCCTGCTGCCATATGGGGCAAATAATCCAAGAAACAAGTGTGCAAAGTTGCCATTAAGTTTTTCAGATGAAGCGTTTTTGCACAAATGCACATGAAGAAATGGAGGAAACTAAAAATCTCTCCATCCTGCTGTGAGGACAGGACGACGTGCAGGATGAGAGGATGAAATGAGTTTTTAAGGAGGCCATGATTTGCAGCTCCATAATCTGTTTGTTTGCATGTAGGTCATTTCTCCCTCTGCATGAGAAGGAAGGCGTTGGGGGGGTTGCGTGGGATGGGGGGGATTGGGGGGGGGGGGTTGCCTGTTAAGTTTGAGGCGTCCGCCTCATAAACCTACAGTGGATTCAGCCGCATGCCGGACGGCGTGATTTATCTAAATCAGAGCGCTCCCTGAGCCCGACACCGGAGACGAGACTCACTGTCACACTGTAATTCATCGCTGGTGTCGCCAAGAGACACACACACACACACACACACACACACACACACACACACACACACAAACATGGTCAAAAATGCTCGTACAGTAGCTTTAACCAGACAGATGTAGAGGAATGCTATATGATCTTCCATGTTCCTCACATCTAACTTTCACTGAACGCTAAATAATATAATAAGTAATTTGTCATTTTAAAGCTGCTCCATTGTGTGGATTTGCAGCTTTTCTCTGTTTTAAATCATTGGAAAACATAGAAAAACATAAAGGATCAGTTAATAGCTGCAGACCTAAATGCAGCGGAGCAATATCACACAAATGCTGAATACTTTTATAGAAATCCTTGGTGTTTGCCAAGCTTTCCACTTCATAAACAATCTAAAATCCAACGCTAACTCTCCATAACCAACAGTAAAAATCTACATTTCTATATTCTCTTGACTGAGCGTTTAAACAAGTCCCACACCTCATTAACGTTATTATATAATATATCACGTCTGTGCCATTAAAAACAAACGTCAACAGCAGAGAATAAGGTAATGTCTGCCAGGAGGTGTGAGAGCCGTCGGCTTCCTTTAGAGCTTTAAACCACGTTTCCCATGAGGCTTTGCTGTGTTTCACAGGTAGAAAACAAATGGAAGTGTTTTTGAAATAGTATTGAGTAAAAGTTGACATATTCCAGTCTGTGATTATCATCAACATCCATTCCTTTAATTTTAGTCTCAATAATTCCTAATTTCTGCTTTTGTAACTCAAACATTAGGTATAATTTCCTAAAAATGAGGTTTATTGACCATTAATTCAAAAAATAACTGTAAACTAAAGCTAAAGTTAATAAGTTAGTGTTGTGTAATAGTAAACAACAAAAAAGGGAAAAACATTGAAAAAAAGCTCAAAAACTTGTTGATTTTGACGGGATGAAAACACGAAGATTAGGATATATTCTAAAATGGGAAGAAGTGACTTAACCCTCATGTTGTCTTCGGGTCTAATTTGACCCGTTTTCAGTTTTTTTCACCACAAAAAATGGCCCTTCAAAATAAGATGAATATCAAACTACTGGAAAAAAAACATCAGAAAAAGAACCCGCTACTTTGAAAAAGTGACAAAAATGTCAGAAAATGCGATAACTTTTTTTCAGGGTCGACGGTGAAGACAACACCAGGGTTGTAACCATAACAACGTGCCAATCCTCCTCCAGAGTAAAGCTGTTAACACAATAACAAGAGTCTAGGACTGACTGAAATCCCCCCCCCCCCAGGACATGGTCCAAGGGCCGAGCATTGTGTCTGCAGACGCTTCAAATTGCGATTGTTGGAGCTCGTTATCACAGTAAACTCAGATTCAAAGGCAGGCCGAGCACACCTGCAAGAAAACATCAATATTTCACGCACACACACACACACACACACACACACACACACACACACACACACTCTGTGGGGACGATTATGTTTTTGGGTGTGAGATCTGATCCTTATCTTCTTCTGAGAAAGAACAATGTGATGCAATCCACCCATCTGCCTGCGAGGTGATGAAGCCTTAGTGTGATGATGGAGAAGGTGTATTTTTCATGAAGTAGCCAGGTAGAAGTGGAGATGTGAGAGCTGAAACATCACTAACTCGCCGCGGTTCGGCCTCTACGTACAGATGTCGTTTGGCCTCTACATGCAGATGTGGTTCGGCCTCTACATGCAGATGATGCGGTTCGCCCTCTACGTGCAGATGCGGTTCGGCCTCTACGTGCGGATGCGGTTCGGCCTCCACATGAAGATGCGGTTTGGCCTCTACATGCAGATGTGGTTCGGCCTCTACATGAAGATGCGGTTCGGCCTCCACATGCAGATGTGGTTTGGCCTCTACATGCAGATGCGGTTCGGCCTTTACATGCAGATGCGGTTCGGCCTCTACGTGCAGATGCGGTTCGGCCTCTACTTGCAGATGCGGTTCGGCCTCTACATGCAGATGCGGTTCGGCCTCTGCATGCAGATGTGGTTCGGACTCTATGGCCTCTACATGCAGATGTGGTTCGGCCTCTACGTGCAGAT
>NC_048430.1:110640-113044 GCF_013103735.1 Etheostoma cragini
TCGGCCTCTACTTGCAGATGCGGTTCGGCCTCTACATGCAGATGCGGTTCGGCCTCTACATGCAGATGCGGTTCGGCCTCTACATGCAGATGCGGTTCGGCCTCTACTTGCAGATGCGGTTCGGCCTCTACATGCAGATGTGGCGAATAGCATCAGATAACCAAAGCTAAATATCTTAAACCCATCTGCAAACTGGGCGAGCGTCACCTCGAGAGGCAGTTAGCTTCCTCCTCGTCTCCGTGACCCCGATCTCACCCCTCCTCCGATTCTCTCAGATCAAAAGCTCGACAGGGGAAGCGCGTGAGACGTGATCTCCCTCTCAGTTGTGCAGGATTACTGGAGAGTAAAGTGTAGTAAAGTGGAGATCTTGGTGCTAATCAAAACCATCATGAGCCACACTGTTGCCCCGGGTGACACGGACACCGCGTCGCTGCCTAAATACTCAGCAGAGCGCCACATGGGGATTAATCCGCTGCTGAAAGTAGTCCCCAACAAATGCATGTATTAAAAATTATATTTCTGTGTTTTTAACCCTGTTAAATGTTGTCCTGGGGTCAAATTTGACCTGTTTCCGAGTTTTTTTATATACCAGAAATATGGGAGGTCAAAGGTCAACAAGGCGACAAAACATTGGGGGGGAAAAAATAAATAGTGGAAAAGATTCAAAAACTATGGGGAAAAAAACTGGAAGTATGAGTGAAAAATGTTGGAAAAAACAGTTAAAATGTCAAAAAAGTGACAAAACATAAAAAAGGGACAAAGACATTGGGGGAAAAACTTAAAAAATGTTGGAAAAACCGGCTAAAATAGAAAAAAAACTTGCGGAAATGTCGAAAAAACCGGCTAAAATGTCAAAAAAGTGACAAAACATAAAAAAGGGACAAAGACAATGGCGGAAAAATTAAAAATGTTTAAAAAAACCCCAAAAAGTACAACTTTTTTTTTTTTTTAAGCAACAAAAACATTGACGTAGCGACAAAAAAAGTGTCCTTTTTGTCAAAGCAGGACCTCATGCTTTACACTGTGTCTGTGTATAAGGGGACAAACATGATAGAAGAAAACCTAAAGAAGTGTGGATGCATGATTTGAAAAAGGTGTATTTTTAGCAGGAAACCTGGTCCTGAGCAGCTGTTTCCGAGTTTTTTTATATACCAGAAATATGGGAGGTCAAAGGTCAACAAGGCGACAAAACATTGGGGAGGAAAAAATAAATAGTGGAAAAGATTCAAAAACTATGGGGAAAAAAACTGGAAGTATTAGTGAAAAATGTCGAAAAAAACGGCTAAAATGTCAAAAAAGTGACAAAACATAAAAAAGGGACAAAGACAATGGCGGAAAAATTAAAAATGTTTAAAAAAACAACCAAAAAGTCCAACTTTTTTTTTTTTTTTAAAGCAACAAAAACATTGACGTAGGGACAAAAAAAGTGTCCTTTTTGGTTTTGGGTCCTGATCGATGATTTTTTTCTCTCCTCTCTCCAGCTCTGCAGGTTTTGCCGGCAGCCCGGTCCTCTCCGACATCTCCCTGATTCGCCTTTCACCCGCCGCCATGGCTACCGGCGACTCCCCCTTCAGCCCCCCCCACCCGTACGTCCACCACCCCCACATGGAGCACTACCTGCGCTCCGTGCACGGCAGCCCGACCCTCTCCATGATCTCTGCAGCCAGAGGACTCAGCCCGGCCGACTGTGAGTACAGACCCACGCGCAGACCAGTCCCTGGAGCTGATTTTAAAATCACAAATCAGCCTGAAAATCATCTGATCTTCAAGTTCTCAGTGTAATCCAAGCAGGACCTCATGCTTTACACTGTGTCTGTGTATAAGGGGACAAACATGATAGAAGAAAACCTAAAGAAGTGTGGATGCATGTTTTGAAAAAGGTGTATTTTTAGGAGGAAACACGGTCCTGAGCAGGGGGGGAAAACCTGGTCCTGAGCTCCCAGGTGCTTAGATACGCATCAAAGACAGATTATTTATGCTTTTTTAACTCATACTTTAGGTATAATTTCCTATAAATTAGGTTTATTGATAACAAATTCCAAAAATAACTGTAAAACTAAATAAGATAGTGTTGAAAACGTCAAAAAAAAGTGACAAACATTGAAAAAAGTTAACAAAAAATAATAGAAAGCATCAACAAAATTGTTGATTTTTGGATTTTCACGAGAAGACAACACGAGGGTTAGGATATATTATAAAATGGGAAAAAAGTGACTTAACCCTCATGTTGTCTTCGGGTCAAATTTGACCCGTTTTTTACTTTTTTTAACCACAAAAAACAGCCCTTCAAAATAAGATGATAATGTCAACATTAGAAATAGCAAATAACAAAAAAACGAACCCACTACTTTGAAAAAGTAACCAAAATGTTTGTAGTGGGGGGGAAACCTTGACCCTGTGCTCC
>NC_048430.1:113260-116596 GCF_013103735.1 Etheostoma cragini
CCCCCCCCCCCCCCCCCAACCAACCCCCCCCACCCTGCACAAATCCACCCGGCTGTGATGACAACGCTGAATTACAGTAACAGATTGGAGCGTGGCGGCGGGACGGGACATAAATCTCCTTTTACAGTCCGTCAGTGGTAATGTGGCCATGCTTTTAAATTTTAAACTTAAATAAGCAGCCACGCCGCGATAAAGCCACGAGAGAGAGAGAGAGAGAGAGAGAGAGAGAGAGAGAGAGGGCAATTTGCGGTGGAGGGTGTGCAAATAGCTCGAATAGCTCAAATAGCTTGAAAGACGAGGCCTCGGGTATGGAGACGGAGGCTTTTTTGTGTGTCCCAGGTGACCTTTCTGTCTTTTTCCCCTAAAAACCATCCACAACATGTGACATGGAAGTGGGTTTAACATCCTGTCGTCACCTGGAGTTCTGGTTTTGGTGTTTTAGTGTTAGATGTGTCACTGTCTGTCCGTCTGTCTTTAATAAAGAGATGTTTAATCAGGGGTAATTACTTTAAAAAAGGGCCAGTTTGCAGATGGGTTCAAGATATTTACACTCTGAGAAACATAGACTTCTCTTTTTTGATCCTTTTGGGATCCTTTTTGGTGGAGTTGGAGGTGGGGGTGGAGTTGGAGGTGGGGGTGGAGTTGGAGGTGGGGGTGGAGTTGGAGGTGGGGGCACCTACACGGGCCGTTGCACATCAGCGACACCCCCCCCCCCCCCCCCCCCCCCCCCGCCGGCCCCTCGGCCCATTCATGGGTCTCCTCAGCATGAGGCGCGACAGACCAGGAATTCACCCCCCCCCCACCCCCCCCCCACCTTTAGTTATTAACTCTTTCCCTGCATCCATCTTAAAAACACCCTTTTATCTAAGAACATTTCCTTTGAACTGTGTTATTTCTTTTTAAAAAGTGCTTTTTTCTGTTATAAACCATCTACTTTTTCTTTGTTTTTCTTTAAAAAAAAAAACTGATATTATGTTTCATTTTATCAATGAACATTTCCTTTGAACCTCCGTTTAAACTGTCTTTTATCTCTTTTTTAAAAAGTGCTTTTTCTAATATAAACCAACTACTTTTTCTTTGTTTTTCTTTAAAAAAAATGATATTTTTATGGCCGGTATGTTTTATTTTGCTGTTTTTAGACACTTTATGACATAGATATTGAAAAATAAGATCCTTCCTTCCTAACCGACCATCCCCCCCTCCTCCCCCCCCTTTAGTTATTAACTGCATCCATCTTAAAAACATTCTTTTATCTTAGAACATTTCCTTTGAACTGTCTGTTACTTCTTTTTAAAATGTGCTTTTTTCTGTTATAAACCAGCTACTTTTTCTTTGTTTTTCTTTTAAAATAAAAACTGATATTATGTTTCATTTTATCAAAGAAACATTTCCTTTGAACCTCCGTTGAAACCGTCTTTTATCTCTTTTTTAAAAAGTGCTTTTTCTATTATAAACCAACTACTTTTTCTTTGTTTTTCTTTTAAAATAAAAGAATAAAATTAAATAAAATTTAAAATAAAAAAATGTCAACCTCTGTTTAAACTATTTTTTTTCTCTTTTTTTCTGTTATAAACCAACAACTTTTTCTTTGTTTTTCTTGTTAAAATAAAAGAATAAAATAAAATAAAATAAAATTTAAAATAAAAAAATTTAAACCTCTGTTTAAACTGTTTTTTTTATCTCTTTTTTCTATTATAAACCACCTACTTTTTTTTTTAAAAACTGATATTATGTTTTATTTTGCTGTTTTTAGACACTCTATAACACAGATACTCCAAAAAAAGATCCTTGCTAACTCACCGACCATCTCCCCCCCCCCCCCCCCCCCCCCCCCCCCCCCCCCCCCCCCACCACAGTGGCCCATGAGCACCTAAAAGAGCGCGGGCTGTTTGGACTGCCCCCCCCTCCCCCCGGGGCGACCCCTGCAGACTACTACCACCTCATGGCCAGCCACCGGAGCCCCTACGGAGACCTGCTCATGCAGGGGGCCGGGGCGGGGGCCGGGGCCGGGGCCCACCTGTCCGACTACATCGCCCCCATCGACGGTGAGTAACCATGACAACAAACTCCCAAAAGCTGGAAACTCACAGCTGGTTTCAGCCTCTTTTAAGCTCCCTAGTTTAGCACATTTTCTTTACTAAACAACTCCAGACTGCAACTAACAAGCGTTTTCATTATTAAAATGATTTAATTATAACTGATTATTTCCTTGATTGATCAGGGAATCCTCTAAAGTCTCCAAAACATCAGAAAATTGAATCCAAATGTCAATTTTTTGTTAACTCAAATGACATTTTGACATCTTTTTACTGCTTGTTTTTCCCGGTAAATGTGAAGATTTGATAATGTTGTAGTTTCTGTCTCTGTGTTTCATTCACAATTACTCACTTTTTCAATATTATTCATGGTCACAGGTGAATATAACTTATATTATGGCACCCTACTTTTGCTTTATCACTTTAATTACAGGTTCAATTTAATTTTAACGTCACTTACTTACACTGCAATGTTGTTTTTTGCACTATGGCAACCGCACTTTACTTTATAAAACCTTAATTTCACTTTACTCCAGTCCACCTTCTGCTCATTGTCTACTGTTTGCCTGTTTCTTTTGTGTGTTTACTTGTTTGTTTGTTTGTTTGTTTTTTGCTCTTATTGTAGAAAATACTGCTGTAACAAAGGAATTCCCCACTGTGGGATGAATAAAGTCTCATCTAATCTAATCTAATCTAATCTAATCTAATCTAAGCAAGAAATGAAAGAAGTGAAAAATATTCAGTATTTGCCTGAAAAAGCAAATTGCTGCAGATGAATTTTCTGCCAATTGACTAATCAAACTCTCAACCAATGGTTACCAAACTCTACATTCGTTGTTGTCAGTGAGTGAACTGCACAGAGAAAAGTTAAAATGACTAAAAGTGAGCTTCAGCTTTTGGTTTTTCTTTGCTTTGCTCTCTTAAAAGTGACATTTTCAGGTGTTCCAGTCCAGAAAAAACACCAACGACTGCTTTTTAAGAGCTGTATTTATCAAAAGCGAACGTCCAAATTCAGTGTGAACTCTTTCTGCACCAGAGCCGAGACACTGAAGGCAACATCCCTGCAGAAATAGCCAAAAACAACACATAAATGAGCAGTTACCTGTGTTAGTGTCCTGCACATGCCTCAGTGAGGGACTCTAACTCTGACTCTGATTACGGAGAATGAAGCTCCCATCGGGGCGTCGAGTCCAGCAGGTGAACCATGAAACCACGATCACAGGAGAGGCGGATGAATAAATAGGGCTCGTGAACATTTTTCATGTCAGACAACTTCAAACGGACGAGGGCCTTTAGATAT
>NC_048430.1:116669-117764 GCF_013103735.1 Etheostoma cragini
CCCCCCCCCCCCCCCCCCCCGACCAGACCAGACCCTGACCCGGTGCTTCTCCACAAAAACCCATTGTGACTCAATGTAACATTTCCAGCGTATACGCCATCGCCGGCACCTTCGGTTGCAGCAGATATACTTAAATATATATATATATATATATATATACTTATACTTATAAGTAATATATACTTAAGTATATATACGTCAGATCATCCTGTGTAACGTAACATATCTACAAAAAGCGTTGAAAAAGTGTTAAAAAAAAAAAAGCACCAAAAAGTAAAAATAAGCGTCAAAATTACTACTTTATCTGAGAGGATGTGAAATAACATTTAAAATCATGAGTTTTTTCTTCAATTTTTGTTTTTGTAATTACGTTAACGAGCTGCCAGATCCTTTTTTTCGGTTATTTTTTGGATTTATTTCTATAAAAGACAGCTAAAAGTGTCGTGACTCTGCAACTCTCCACTTTAAGGAAGAGATTAATCTCCGATTTCTAAGATTAAATGACAGCTACAGTCATTTTTGGACATTGGAAAATAGTTAAACCCTTTCAACGATTCCTGAAACCTTTAATCCAGTTTGCAGCCGGTCTTTGTCTTTATTTGGGTTTACAAGGTGTCTCCTGCCACTCAAATTCCTCCCTCGCTGTACACAAACCTCCACAACTTTGCTTTAAAACGCTAACATGAGGACAACATGAAGACAACATGAGGACAACATGAAGACAACATGAAGACAACATGAAGACAACATGAAGACAACTTGAAGACAACATGGGGACAACATGAAGACAACATGAAGACAACATGAAGACAACATGGGGACAACATGAAGACAACATGAAGACAACATGAAGACAACATGAGGACAACATGAAGAAAACATGAAGACAACATGAAGACAACATGGGGACAACATGAGGACAACATGAAGAAAACATGGGGACAACATGAAGACAACATGAAGACAACATGAAGACAACATGAAGACAACTTGAAGACAACATGAAGACAACATGAGGACAACATGAGGGCAACATGAGGACAACATGAAGACAACAGTCATTTTTTGACATTTGTTTTTCATTTGAAAATAGTT
>NC_048430.1:117864-119404 GCF_013103735.1 Etheostoma cragini
GACAACATGAAGACAACATGAAGACAACATGGGGACAACATGGGGACAACATGAGGACAACATGAAGACAACATGAGGACAACATGAAGACAACTTGAAGAAAACATGGGGACAACATGGGGACAACATGAAGACAACATGAAGACAACATGAGGACAACATGAAGAAAACATGAAGACAACATGAAGACAACATGGGGACAACATGAGGACAACATGAAGAAAACATGGGGACAACATAAAGACAACATGAGGGCAACATGAGGACAACATGAGGACAACATGAAGGCAACATGAAGACAACATGAGGGCAACATGAGGACAACATGAAGACAACAGTCATTTTTTGACATTTGTTTTTCATTTGAAAATAGTTAAACCCTTTCAACGATTCCTGAAACCTTTAATCCAGTTTGCAGCCGGTCTTTGTCTTTATTTAGGTTTACAAGGTGTCTCCTGCCACTCAAATTCCTCCCTCGCTGTACACAAACCTCCACAACTTTGCTTTACACAAGGTAAATTAAACGCTTGCACCAGGAGAAACTAGCATTTAAATCCAATATCTCCACAAACTGCACTCCGCAAACTGCAAGTCCTCAGATAGGCCGCTGGTTCGGTCTCTAGAATATCACAAAAGGGTGAAAAAATGGGGATCGGTGTTCCCCAAAAAGCCCAAAATGACATCTTCAAATGTCTTAAGACACTAAAATATCCACATTTAACAAGCTGAGATCAGAGATGTTCGACTCTGTTTTCATAGAAGATGACTCAAACTGATTAATCGACAACTAAAGTAGTTGGTGATTAATTAACTAGATTACATACAACTAGTCAATTAAACTTTCCTCAACTTCCTTGCCAGTGCCCAGGAGGGGAACCGGATGTAATCCTACCCGTCTGTCCCAAAGGGGGTCCAGTTAGAGACAAAATCCCGCGGACATATTCACTGTAAATCTTGGCGATAAGTCACCAAACGAATCCAGCAGCGCGGCCTTGTTGCATGACTCACATCTTCTAAAAACCTGCTAGCTTGAAGTTTTTTGGGTGTTTCCTGAAGCGAAGGGATCGGGACCGCGTGTCGGGTTTTATCCTGAAAATGTTGATCCTGATCGGTTTTACTGTAATTGAAGTCCTTAAAGTTGTTTTTTATTCACACACCGAAACACAGCTACTAGTAACTACTTTAATTTATCGTTTAGTTTCAGGAAAAGTTGTTATAAATCTAATGTTTTCATGGCATTATGCTTTCTTTGCTTGTGTGTTGCTTGGGGAAGAGGTTTTAGGTCTTGTAAAGTAATTAAGACTATATGAACAACCCCCCAAAAAACTCTGGTTGTGGCCCTTTAAACGCGCCTTGCTCAAGAGCTCCTTGTCGCCCAAAGACAGACCGTCTCCCCAAATGTGTCCCTGCTGCATCGTTTGAACCTGCAACCTTCTGGTGTCACGCAGTTCAGTTACACACGGACCACAGCGGCACCGAGGGCCTCGGGGGCTACACACACACACACACACACACACACACACACACACACACACACACA
>NC_048430.1:119583-119780 GCF_013103735.1 Etheostoma cragini
GGGGCGAGCGAGTCGAGCCGGGCGTTTCCATTGGTCCATTTATCAGGGGAAGTGGCACATTAATAAACACATCTCCCCAGAGGTGAGAGGAAGTAACAGAGATGAATATGGCTGCTTCATGTGAGCAGCCGCTAACGCCGCTAACACCGCTAACGAAAACACACACCTGATCCTCTACACCGCCCCAGACCCCCCCC
>NC_048430.1:120133-121486 GCF_013103735.1 Etheostoma cragini
CCCCCCCCCCCCCCCCCCCCCCCCCGCCCCCCCTCTACAAGTCTCAAAGCGCCAGTTTCCAAACAGATAACACATGTAGGAGATTTGTACCCGAGGATGTAGTCAGAGACGGCCCTTTAGCCCCCGTCATTAAGGACGCCGAAGATGAGACGGACAGTCTGGGACAGGAAGTGGGACGCACGCCAGATGGGGATTGGCTCCCAAACTGTTAGTACTAAAGCTTGTCATGGTGTCAAAGGGGGGGCAGAGTTTACAGATCCTGATAGGGTGCATAAAGCCTTTTTATGTCTTAGTACTTCTCTTAACCCTCATGTTGTCCTGTTGTCCTCAACATTGTGCCTTGCAAAACAGCTTAAAAACAACTCTAAGTAAGTTTAAAATTAGGATTTCTGAATTTTACATATCTCATTATAAAAACAGTTTTAGCTGAATTTCTTGCTTTTTTAGTATTTTTCATTATTTTGTGTGTTTTAGCCTCTCTTGCTCGTTGTAAATGGAGGAAACCTCAGTGTCTCACGAGTTGAAATGAAGGTCATTTACATTAAACATTTCCAAAATGTCCATTTTCAGGGACCTAAAAGATAGTTTGACCTAAAACGAGCCTCATTAGCATAACTGATCAACAAGTATAAAGAACCTCAGAGTGGCTCTGTGGGTCAGAAGTGGTCCCTGAATGCATCGTAAAGCTAATTCATTGATTAGTTAATTGGCAAAAAACACATATTTAAGTACAAATGTGTAATTTCACAAAGCAGAAATGCTAAATTGAGATTCTGAAATTTCCTGATTGTGTCCGTTTTACATCTGTGGATCAACAAGCCTCCGAGTTTTTGGACATTTGATAGATTAAGTAATTAGAAAGAAGAGATCCAGATCCATAAAGCTGCTCAGTGTTCTCTGTTTAGATCTCAAGTCCTTGTCTGGGTTTACATTTCGGAGCGGAGATCGATCCGCATACATTTCCTCGCAGTTGAGATCAATTCTCTGCAAATTGCCCTCATTTAACATCGTGAAGTGCGAACGCAGACTCTGTGATGTTTATCTGGAGTAATTACGGGGGATTATTGTGGGGTAAGATTGATTAGTTACGTCTGAATCTTAATGGGTGCAGATGTCAGAGGGCCACTGGGCTCTAAGCAGACCAGGTTCTGGAACAGGGACTGAAGTCTGTTGCTCAGAAGTACATCAACAGAAAGGATGCTGGTCTTAGTTTTCCTCAGAATTAAACTGGAGTCCTTAAAAACGTTATTATCTTAAAAGGTCCTATGAGCTTTCTGGATGCTTTTATATAGACCTTAGTGGTCCCTAATACTGGATCTGAAGTCTCTTTATATAGACCTTAGTGGTCCCTAA
>NC_048430.1:121586-126886 GCF_013103735.1 Etheostoma cragini
TAGTGGTCCCTAATACTGTATCTGAACTCTCTTTATATAGACCTTAGTGGTCCCTAATACTGGATCTGAAGTCTCTTTTATATAGACCTTCATGCCATGGGACCTTTAAAACAAGTGAAAGTCTAAATTAAAACAAACTGCAACCTCCTTTGTATGTTTTTGGGATATTAACGAATCACTTAATCTACATTCTGCATTAAATATGAAGCAGTTATCTGCAGAAAGTGTCTTTTTCTCATTTCACATGTCATTTATTCAAAGAAAGTGAAGTCGTAGGACTCAAAGAAAGACAGAATTGCTCTGAATCTTCTCTCTAAATGGCCAAAAATCTAAATCCTGCTGCTGTCTGTCCCCCATCAGGCCTCCAGAGACTGGATCTCATCCTCTGCCAGGCTAGGTTTCCATCACCCTGACCAGATAGTTTTATCTGGGAATCAATCCCCGGCTCTTATTGAAAGGGTTGTTGTGTGTCCGTGGGGGGGTGCGAGTGTCGCAGAGAGGCCGTGGCGGCATCCATCACACCGCCTCGATCCTTAAATAACGCGAGTTAAGTGACATGATGAGGCGATGAGTGACTCTTTGGATTTCAGGAGTCATTCCTTCAGACTGAGAGCATTGGGGGGGGGGGGGGGGCAGTATGGAGGAGGTGCAGCATTTATCACCTCTGTCATATTACAGTTTTTCCTTGATTTCCTGAGTAAAACTAAGACCAGCATCCTTTCTGTTGATGTACTTCTGAGCAACAGACTTCCGTCCCTGTTCCAGAACCTGGTCTGCTTAGAGCCCAGTGGCCCTCTGACATCTGCACCCATTAAGATTCAGACGCAACCAATCAATCTTACCTCCTCAACCTCCTCTCACACAAACTCATCCTCTCAGATTTCTATCCATTGTAGAGCCTCACAAACCAGTGCTCTCTGAACTGGCTTCCTGGATATGTTCCCTCACATCATGAGCCACAAGTGGGATCCATTTTGAGATGTTGTGTTCAAGTGGTGACACGTGTGCTTTGATTGTATTTGACTTTTGTCACCTGTGCTCACCATTATGCAGCACAGGTGCATCACAATGAAAATGGGTTGGCAGGTTAGTGTCTAAACAGGTGAAACTTGCTTATGGTTTTGCCAAAAGAGTGATTGATTCAATCAGCGGGTTCAAGCAACTGTAACACCAGGTCTCTGAGGAGACCTTTGTGCAGTAGCTTTTGAAAACAACTGACATTTCCACCCAATAAGGTGTGTCTCCTACATTGCTCACCTGTGTGTCCACAGTGTCGCGGTTCTCCAGCCCCAGACTGACGCCCCGGCTGAGCAGGAAGAGGGCTCTGTCCATCTCGCCGCTGTCGGACGCCAGCATCGACCTCCAGACCATGATCCGCACCTCGCCCAACTCGCTGGTGGCCTACATCAACAACTCGCGCTCCAGCTCGGCCGCCAGCAGCTCCTACGGACACCTGTCGGTGGGCGGACTCAGGTAACTCACCTGGAGAGACAACGGGACCCAAACGCAGCGCTCATTGGTGTTTTCCCCACAAATCCTCTGACTTTAGGTGTCATTTTGTCTCATATTCATCTTTAAAAGACCCCCGTATGTCATTGTACCCCCATTGGCTTCCTGACGCTTCGTTCTTTCTCTACTTTCTCCAAATGTTCTTATTCAGTCAGTCTATAGGTTCATATTTTCATATTTTATAGTCATGGTTAATAATTTATCATGATCTACTGCACTGTTCACCTTTGCACTTTCATCATTACACAGAGTCTACAATAGTATCTATCCACACATCCATCCACAAATCCATCGATCCATCCATCCATCTACACATCCATCCATCCATCTACACATCCATCCATCCATCTACATATCCATCCATCCATCTACACATCCATCCACAAATTCATCCATCCATCTACATATCCATCCATCTACACATCCATCCACAAATTCATCGATCCATCTACATATCCATCTATCTACACATCCATCCATCCATCTACACATCCATCCATCCATCTACACATCCATCCACAAATTCATCGATCCATCTACATATCCATCCATCTACACATCCATCCATCCATCTACACATCCATCCACAAATTCATCCATCCATCTACATATCCATCCATCCACATATCCATCCATCCATCTACATATCCATCCATCCATCCACATATCCATCCATCCATCCACATATCCATCCACATATCCATCCATCTACACATCCATCCATCCATCTACATATCCATCCATCCATCCATCTACACATCCATCCATCCATCCATCTACATATCCATCCATCTACACATCCATCCATCCATCCACATATCCATCCATTCATCTACACATCCATCCATCCATCCATGTACATATCCATCGATCTACACATCCATCTACATATCCATCCATCTACACATCCATCCATCCATCCATCTACATATCCATCGATCTACACATCCATCCATCCATCCATCCATCTACATATCCATCCATTCATCTACACATCCATCCATCCATCCATCCATCTACATATCCATCCATTCATCTACACATCCATCCATCCATCCATCTACACATCCATCCATCCACATATCCATCCATCTACACATCCATCCATCTACACATCCATCCATCCACATATCCATCCATTCATCTACACATCCATCCATCCATCCATCTACATATCCATCCATCTACAAATCCATCCATCCACATATCCATCCATCTACACATCCATCCATCTATCCACATAACTATCCATCCATCCATCCTTCCATCCATCTCCTTATGTTCTTCCTCCCCTAACCCCAGTGAAAATGTAAGATCATCATCAATCTGAACCTGTATCTCGCCCTCCGCAGCCCCTCCTTCCCGTTCCCCCACCCCATCAACCCCATGGCCTACCATCAGCTCCTGTCGCAGCAGCGGGTGGGGCTCAGCGCCTTCGGACACACTCCACCCCTCATCCAGCCTCCGCCCTCCTACTCCAGCCGCCAGCCGGGCCTCGGCCTCTCCTCCCTGGCCGCCTCCGCCCGCAACAGCGACCTGCCGTCAAAGGTACAAAGGAAACTTGTTTTTTAGGATCATCTTGCACTCAAATCCGGTCTTTTCTCACGTCAAGATGCAGAGATACTAGTGGAGAGGGGAAATCAGCTACTTCACCACAAGCCTCCAGGTGGCTTTCTGATATTATGATGCTTCTAACATTAGGAAAAAAATCTAAATTCTCCTTCAGAGGATCATCCAGTAAATTATAGAAAACTTGGGACCCTTTATTTTGAAGGACTTCCTGCTCTTTCCTCTTCATGACTGCTTGGGGACATAGGGACGGTGGAGCAAAAGGACATTAGATGTTACCAGGAGTAACAAAAGAAAGGTGGTTTTTGTCTAATATTTTAAATTGTGTATTTGTTTACTTTGTTTTTATTTTATTTATATATTCATTTGTTGTTGTTGTGGTTGGGATGGGGTTAATAGAAGGTTGTCTTGTTACAATGGACACTGTACCTTCTCTAAAACAATACAAATATTTATATAAACAAAGATACAAATATACACATGCATATATTGTGGATTTACATTAGAAACGGGTTAAATTGTCCTGAACTTTCTCCAGACGTTTCAGCCTTTTAGGATTCAAATATAGACACAAATGGAAGATGTGGAGTTTTTAATTAACTCCTACTTTAAAGTGAAAAACTATATTATTAGATTAGATTTTATTGTCGTTACACAGGTACAAGGCA
The DNA here is from genome assembly GCF_013103735.1 of Etheostoma cragini. NCBI lineage: Eukaryota > Metazoa > Chordata > Actinopteri > Perciformes > Percidae > Etheostoma > Etheostoma cragini. The sequence goes on from NC_048430.1 coordinate 125,333, forward strand.
ACGAAATGCAGTTTGGGTCTAACCAGAAGTGCAATAGCAGGACATGGAAATATCTTGAATAAATATAGAGATGAAGACTATTATAAACAGAATTTTACAGATAGATTTGTCCTGTGCACCTGTGCCAGTTCACCTTTATGCCCCCACAGGTAACTCCTCCCAGCGCTCATCCATGGGACTAATTTGCAGATTAATTACCAAAACCAACGTGGTACATGAACATAAAGTGTCCAACAGAAGAAGTCTGTGTGTTTCTGGAGCTTTAACATCTCCATGTTCACGTGGTTCAGAGGTTTTAAACTAGTCTAAAAGCTCTTTTTTTAACCCTTGTGTTGTCTTCGGGGTAAAATTTGACCCGTTTTCCAAATTCTTTTCAACCAATATGCCCCAAAAATAACATGAATGATGATCTTTGGTTAATTTAATGATTGCTTTCATTGAATTTGGGCTGTTTTATACAGTTTATAAGCATTTGAAATAGTTTTTCCATGGTTTCCAAACAGAATCCTTGACTATACGTCGTCTGATCTTAACCATAAGGCCAAATAATTCATAATTTCGGCTCTTTTTTTAAACAAAAAAAATGGTATGTCATAAATTAAATGGAAACACAACTCTGAATGTTTTAAAAAAGGGTCAAAAGCATAGAAAAAATGCCGAAATCTTGACCCGGAAGGACAACACAAGGGTTAAAATCCTGTTATTTCTTTGCAGAGTTTGGCTGAAGGGTTTTCCCCCTTTTTTTGGGCTGCAGGCATTTCCCATTAAAACAGCTGTTCAGCCAAAGCTAGAGTTTATCTGCAACTGTTTGTTCTCCCAGTGGATTTTGGTTTCTGCTGTTTTGATTTGCGGTGTCAGCACGGGTAATCAGTGCGTGCAGCGCCCCCTCAGAGGTAAACCTTTAGGAGGGGGACCCCATCATTTACCTGCACCCACACAGGGAGTTTTACCTCTAATTCTCTCATCTGATCCTGAACTCAGACGTGTTTGGGAAAGGCCAACGAGAATAAGTTAGTTATTCCCTAATAAGTTAGTGCTACGTAGTGTTGAAAACGTCAAAAAAGTGACAAACTTTGAAAAGAAAAAACGTCCAAATTGTTGAAAAAAATGGACAAAAACACAAGAAAAAGTTAAAAATCATCAACAAATGTTTCGTTTTTCCCATTTTGACGGGAAGACGACACAAAGGTTTAGGATTTTGGATACTGAATCTTCTCTTCCTCTCCCCAGAACCACGGCGGCGACTCGGCCGTCAGCAGCACGGTGGACCCCATGATCACCAAAAGGTCAAAGGTCAAGACTGAAGCAGAGGGATTGAGGCCGATGACTCCTTGCTCACCGGTATGAAAATAAATAACCCAACCTACACCACAGATTCAAATGAATCTGCATTTAATTTATATGCTCTGCTGCATTTAGAAACAGTCTTTGCAGCTTGGAGTGCAACTCTCGGGGTAATGCAACTCTCGGGGAGTGCAACTCTCGGGGAACGCAACTCTCGGGGAGTGCAACTCACGGGGGAATGCAACTCACGGGGGAATGCAACTCACGGGG
>NC_048430.1:126986-132602 GCF_013103735.1 Etheostoma cragini
TCACGGGGAACGCAACTAAAGGGGGAACGCAACTCACGGGGAATGCAACTCTCGGGGAACGCAACTCACAGGGGAACGCAACTCACGGGGAACGCAACTAAAGGGGGAATGCAACTCACGGGGAATGCAACTCTCGGGGAATGCAACTCACGGGGAATGCAACTCACGGGGAGTGCAACTCACAAGGAGGGACATTTAAAGGGAAGACATCTGAAGGAGATACACGCAGGAAGACAGGGTAGACAGAGGCCTTTTAGGAAAGTCATCACACTTTGGAAAAGTGAGGACAGTCTTTGGAAAGTTGGGGTATTATTTGGGAAAAGGGGACTTTTTTGGAGAGTTGTGTGGACATTTCTTGAAATATCAAGTAATTTTTGGAAAGTTGGGCTATCTGAAAGCAGGTGGAATGTCAAACATTGTTCAAAGAAAGCACAGTTTTGATATGTATTTTGATAATTTAAAATATTTTGTAAAGGCAGGACTTTTTCTGTGAAAGTGAGGATTTTCTTTGGAAAGATCAGGTTATTTATGAAAGTTGGGAGATACTTGGATATTTCTTGGAAATTTTTGGAAAGTCAAAAACATTGGCTGTATGTTTTAGAAGAGTCAACACACTTTGGTGAGTGAGGACAGTCTTTGGAAAGTTGGGATATTTGGGAAGAGAAGACTTTTTTTGGAGAGTTGTGTGGACATTACTTGAAATATCAAGACATTTTTGGAAAATCGGGCTATCTGAAAGTCAATCATTGTCTAGAGAAAGGACAGTTCTGATATTTTGGTGATTCAATTACCTTTCTAAAGTCGGACACTTTTGCATAATGAGGACATTTTAAAGAAGTGGGGGGCATTTTAAAACTGACGCCCTCCCGTTTGTCTCTTCTCACGCCACCCCTTCCCTGCATCCTGATCCCTGGCGTGACTCGGGGCCCCTGGGGGGCCCCCCTTCCCTGACCCTCTTGTAAAAAGGCGTCTGGGATAAAGAAAAACTCCCCATGATAAGAGCTTTGCTCCGCTCCTCTCTCCCGCTCCCTGGCCACTGTAAACTGTGCCAGAGCACTTCGTTTCCATGAAATATTGGCCCGGCTTTTATTGTCATCTGAGGAGCTTTTTTCCTCTCTTTCTCTCTTTTGACAAATTTGCGGCGGCGGCGGCTCCCCCCCCCCCCCCCCCCCCCCCGGATGGCGAGGCAGGTTTTTGGGCTTGATGCATGGGGACGGTGGTGCACGCAGTCGTCTTGGGGCCACCACAATTGATGAAGATAGTGTGCGTGGGGGCAGAGACAAACATGCTGCAGTCAGCACGTTGCGTGTGTGTGTGTGTGTGTGTGTGTGTGTGTGTGTGTGTGTATCTAGCCGGGTGGGACTAGCTGTGTGTCAGTTTCTGCATGTGTGCTCTTCTACAAATCTGTTGAATTTGAGACACTGAGCGTGAGGATTTTTCTGTCTTTAAAATGGACTTTATGGAAAAATAAGGAAGTTCTTAGAAGAAAAACACATTTTTAGGAAGTGAGTATGTTTTTAAAAAGTGAGGACATTTTTAGAAAGTTGCAAAACTTGAGGGTATGACAATAATTTTAGAGGTTGAGGACCTTTTTGGACTCTTGGGATAACCTAGATGTAGACTTTTTGACAAACTGAGGACATTTTCTAGAGAAAGTCAGAATATTTTTGAAAGTTTCCCCTAAAACGTGGAAAGATAAGCACATCTTTAAACCTAAAGACATTTTTGGGAAAGCAAAAACCTTTTTTTTTAAGTTATGAGGGACATTTCGGAAACTTGGGGAAACATTTAGCAACATGAGGCCATTTCTTCTGCTCCTCATTTTCTAAACGGCTTTTTGAGGGATAAGATTCGACTACGATCAGCGGCAGGTTGAGTTATATTCACCTCTGAGGTTTTGCAGTAATTGAGCTTATACATTTTTAGGCAGATGTGTAGTTTAAGCAAAGCTGTTGCCCCCTGTTAAAGAAGTGTCCAGACCTGCAGTGGGACTTTGAGACCTGCGATGGTCTTGTTCGCTCTGTAACACACACACGCAGACGTTCAGGCTGCCTAATTACAAGGGAACCGGGAGCTGTAAACACACATCACGTGTGTGTGTTTTTGTGGTGGACGTTGTCAAAACAAACCTCATCCAACCTCTTTAACTTCAGGTCAGCATGATGGACTTCGTTCTGTAATTTTCTGCGTCTGGTTACATCAGGTAAAACATACGAACATCCGCTGTAAACTGTTCCACATGTGCCTGGTGCAAACACGCCCTTTAGAAGAAGAAAAGTGTATGCAATTGCTTTTTGTGATATTTAGGAAATGTTTGGGGTTCTCCACAGAACCATCACGGCAGCTTTTTGGACTCGAAGGATGACATGGATCGGGACGATTGTAAGCAGGAGCCCGAGGCCGTCTACGAAACCAACTGCCACTGGGAGGGCTGCAGCAAGGAGTACGACACCCAGGACCAGCTAGTCCACGTAAGCGTCTGGTTGTCTACGACTGCTTAAAACACACAAATACAAACTCACACTACCAGATAAAACCTCACAACGATCTCCTGCTCAAATTTCATGACTGCACAGACACTAAAAGAGACAGTTTTGGAGTTTATCAGCGTGCAATAGCGACATTATTCAGGTGTCTGACAACATGAAGTTTGTCTTTGACTCTCTGAAATTCCTGTTGCACGGTTATTACGGTATATACGGTATTTAGCTTTTCCTATATGATACAGCTCAGAGTGCACATATCTTACAGAAATTGTACATTAAAATGAGCAAAGTATGTAGGTAAGTGATATGTTGCTTCATAATTCTACACTGGGAAAACATTCCCTGCACCACAGCTTTTTGATCCTTCTTTATAAAGTTTTTTCTTTGTTAGACAGCCTCTCTTAATCCTCATCAGGAACTTCAAGACCACAAATCAAGCACCAATGAATTGCTCACTTATCCACTGCAAGGACAACCTTAAGTTGAGATCCGTAATGTTTTCTAGTAAGCGAAACGCGAGTAAAGATCACGTCCTAAAACTACACTTCCAAAAGTCCAGACTCAACTCGGAGCTGACACCTGATCCGTGGAACCCGATGCTCCATTTCCATTTAAATCTTGTAGATGCACGTTTTGTTTCGAGCCATCTGTTTGAGGCCGAGTCGGACTTTTCTCACCGTCACAACAAGCAGGGTCTTGGTTAAAAGGGTCTTAAGCATTCCCCACTTCCAGTGAAGCAAAGAGAGAAAAGACAGAGCGGGGGTGGGGGGGGGGATTAGGGAGGACGAGGGACCTCGCCGATACCTCTGTGAGAACATAACTCTTAAAGCTGCTATGTGTGGCATCTTTAAACATCAGCGTGACATTGTGGAAATCATTCTCATGCTTTGAAGTGAGTCCTGTAAACAAAGGAGACTGTGGTCCAGATAACTGCCAGCAGCGTTGTTACGGTGCTATTGTTTTCTCCAAATCAAAGCCACATTTCACTTAACCCTTGTGTTGTCTTCCTGTCAAAAGTAAATAAATAACACTATTATTGATGCTTTCTATCAATTCTTTTACTTTTTCTTACCTTTTTGTTCCTTTTTTCAACACTTTTGATGCTTTTTTTTTCCAATGTTTGTCACTATTTTTTTTTACATTTTCAACACCACGTAACACTAACTTATTAACTTTAGTTTTACAGTTATTTTAGAATTTATGGTCAATAAACCTCATTTATAGGAAATTACACCTAATGTTTGATCTAGAAAAGCAGAAATTAGGAATTATTGAGACTAAAATTAAAGGAATGGATGTTGATGATAATCACAGACTGGAATATGTCAACTTTTACTCAATACTATTTCAACAACACTTCAGGTTTGTTTTACAATGCTATAAAATTGAATAAGACGCCCCAAAATTAATGAAAGTAGAGATTTGTACTTGGCAAAGAGCGTTGGGTGGAATCAATCATGTTATTTTGGGGAATTAAAAAGAACATTGATACAGGACAACATGAGGACAACATGAGGACAACATGGGGACAACATGAGGGTTAAACTCCATCACTCCCTTTCATCTTATCGGCTGAGCTCCACTGGGCTTTTCTGCAGATTTAGGATCAACATATAAGGAATCATTTCTCCATCGAAAGAGATTTATCTGGAAGAACAGCACATTGCAACGTGATGCAGAATGAAGAGTAGAGGATGATAGAGCTGCAAAGACCGCCAACTATTTTATTGATTAAATCAGTTTGAGTCATTTTTTTTTATAATAACAAAGTGACAATTCTCTGATTGCAGCTTTTTAAATGTTAATATTTTCAGTTCCTTCTCTCCTCTCTGACAGTAAACTTAATATCTTTTGAGTTGTGGACAAAACGAGACATTTGCAGACGTCATCTTGGGCTTTTTGGGAAACACTGATCAACTTATTTCACAGTTTTCTGACATTTTAGACCACACAACTGATCTATAATACCAGAAAACAATCAACACATTAATCCACAATTAACATTCTTGTTAGCTGCTTGCAGCCCTGGAGAGTGTCAGAGGTTCCCGGGTCTGGAAACCTGGTCCATGTGCTCACAGATCGGGTCTGCAACCCGCTAAATAACTAGAGTTGGTTATTTATATTTTTAAGTAAAATAAATATGTTATTTGGTTTGATTTTTGACTTCCAGTTTCGAAAAAAAAGCACATGTTGTCTGACATGACAAGACGATTGTTCAAAATAAACCTGAATATACGTCAAGAAAAATCAAATCTTTGTCTGTAATTGAGTCCTAAAAACTTAGGGATATTATATAAGTTGAGGAAACAAGAAAGAAAGAATCACTATTATCATAACTATAATTAATTAGCCTGACTTTACAATTGATTATACTGCACTGGCAGCTTTTGTCACTTTTCTTAAAGAAAATATAACTGACGTTACGTACCAATCTGAGATTTTTACGTGATGGGAGAACGTTTGTGTTTCACTCTGGAAGCTGCTTTCATCGGGTCCGATACCCCAAATACACGCGGCCCTAATTAGTGAGACTGGACCAGTTTCCTCTGCTGCAGCCTCCCTTTGAGATCTATGCTGATAAGATGGATTTCCACAGAAAAACCTCGCCGAGAACAGCATGAGAGCCTCTTAGTGGACAAGTCTCTGCAGAAAACCTCTCACTTCCGTCTCTGTGTGTGTCTGTGTGTGTGTGTCTGTGTGTGTGTCTGTGTGTGTGTGTGTGTGTTGCGTCTGTCCCACAGCACATCAATAATGACCACATCCACGGAGAGAAGAAGGAGTTTGTGTGCCGCTGGGAGGACTGTTCTCGGGAGCAGAAGCCCTTCAAAGCCCAGTACATGCTGGTGGTTCACATGCGCCGACACACGGGGGAGAAACCACACAAGTGCACGGTGGGTAACGGATGGCCCGGGTGCCCCCACGGGCCCCCGGGGGGAGGGGGGGGCAGCTCACACACTCTCTAAACACCACATGTTTCTGCACACACACTGCTGTTTTTTTATATGTAGGTAAAACACACACACACACACACACACACACACATAAACACCCCTGGGAGGGTAGGATAGAAGATTTCTGTCCGCTTTCTACTCATTGCACATAAAATAAATACATTAATATCACAAGACTT
>NC_048430.1:132702-135025 GCF_013103735.1 Etheostoma cragini
ACACACACACACCTGGGATGACAGGATAGAAGATTTCTTCCTTCTTTTCTACTCATTGCACATAAAATAAATACATTAGTCTCACAAGACTTCTTTCTTCAACTGGTTTGGTTTGTAAAAAATGTCAATTTGAAGAATTAAAATACTTTCATGACATTCCAGTTAAAGAGTAGTTCACCGAAAGGATGCAATTGATCAGCATTGTCATCAGATTTATCAACAAAAGCCAGTTTAGAAACGTCAATTAAAGATTAAAACCTGAATAATCTTAAATCCAGAGATTCACGAAGCAAAACAAGAAGCAATGCAGATTATTTTCTGGATTAATTGATTATTTGAGTCAGAAAATTGTATTGTAACTTTGTTTTGTGCTTAATAATTACACTTTTAATGGTAGTCAGGAAGAACATTATATATAATTTCATTACATTCTACAATAAAAGCAAAATAAACAAGTAAACACACAAGAAAAACAGGACAATAAGCCAATGAGCAGAAGGTAGACTATATGTAAAGAAAATGGCGTCAAATAACGGTATTTTAAAGTGCGGTTTCCATAGTACAAGAAACAATATTGCAGTGTAAGTAAGTGACCTTAAAATTAAATTGAAAATGCAATTATAGTAATAAAGCAAAAGTAGTATATTTACCTATGACCATAAATATTGGAAAAATATAAATATTGGAAAAAGTACAAAATTTGTATAATCTCACTCAAGGTTATTTTGTCTACATGATATTAAGTTGAGATGCTAATAGTTACGATAAAAAAAGGTCTGTTTGGTTTCTCTTCAGTTCGAGGGCTGCTCCAAGGCCTACTCCCGTCTGGAAAACCTCAAAACCCACCTGCGCTCGCACACGGGAGAGAAACCCTACGTCTGCGAGCACGAAGGCTGCAACAAAGCCTTCTCCAACGCCTCGGACCGAGCCAAGCACCAGAACCGGACGCACTCCAACGAGGTACTTTCACATCCCCCGGACTCTCCTGTAGAGCTCCGTAAGACCTTCTCCATAAATCTGTACAAGTTGACTCATAAATTAAAAACACTGCACAGAGCGACAGGACTTAACATTCATCTGTGGCCCAAATTCCCCTTTGTGTCCAGACTGCTTCAGACGTAATCCCCCTCCTGTTTCGTCTCCGGTCCCAGGTGTGGAAGCCTAAATTTGTGTGTTGTTTCAGTGTGTTGCTGCAGACGTTTGTGATTAAATAACGAGGTGTAGACATAATGAGCACGACAGCCCACAATGCATTAGGGAGACTCGAGCTCCTCGCTCCCCCTCCGCGGAGTGGGACCACCTGCAGACACCGAATAGAAAATGAAACCAGTTTCCTCGCTGCTTATCCATCAGTGGCGCTGCAGAACGAGCGTTAACACGCTCACCGAGGACTCTCAGGTTTATTTTTACAGACATTAACTACACGCAGAGCAACTCTAATTCAGTTTAACGCAAACAATACCTTCAGTGATGAAGATGGATGATCAATGATTCAATGATTCACAATGATGATGATCAAGGATTCAATGATTCACAATAAATTTGAGCTGAGAATAAAGACAAAAAAATGTCTTGATGCACAAAATGTATAACCAACCGCGGATGTTTTAAAGCAATTAAAGTAGGATATATATATGTGAGTTTTGTTTGTAGGAAAGTTTGATAATTAAAATGGACGCTTCAGTTGCTTAAAGTCGTGATCATTATGTTTACTACAGTGTTGTTTTCAATGCTAGCACCAAGGCAGAAATATTCAAATCCTTCAAAAACAAAAAGATTATTTTTTCATGTTCGTCCTTTTTAATTAAGATGTATATTTGTAGCTCACAAAGCTACAAGTATACATTTAAAGTGACGCAGTTAACCATGGTTCTAGTCAAGCCCCCCTTAGTCCACTCCAAGACAAATCCAAGACCAGGACTAGTCAAGTCCAAGTCAAGACCGAGTCTTAAGAAGTTTGAGTCCAAGACTAGACCGAGTCCAAAATGGTTTGAGCCGAAAAATGTGACAGAATTAGCCAAAAAAGGCTATTTTACATCTGCTGTCTCTGGACAGGTTGGACAATGTCACACCTAAAAAGACAAGAATTATAATACTACATACAGAGTCCAAAGAGGTTTGAGTCCAAGACAAGACCGAGTCCAAAGAGGTCTGAGTCCAAGACAAGACCGAGTCCAAAGAGGTCTGAGTCCAAGACAAGACCGAGTCCAAAGAGGTTTGAGTCCAAGACAAGTCCAAAGAGGTGTGAGTCCAAGACAAGACAGAGTCCAAAAAGGTTTGAGTCCAAGACAAGACCGAGTCCAAAAAGGTTTGAGTCCAAGAC
>NC_048430.1:135125-146546 GCF_013103735.1 Etheostoma cragini
CCAAGTCAAGACCAAGTCCAAAAAGGTTTGAGTCCAAGTCAAGACCGAGTCCAAAAAGGTTTGAGTCCAAGACAAGACTGAGTCCAAATAGGTTTGAGTCCAAGACAAGTCCAAAAAGGTTTGGTTCCAAGACCAAGTCCAAAGAGGTTCCAGTCTTAAAACTGGTCCTATGCATGACAGTATCAAGACAATCATTGTGAGTTTCCCTTTCCCTCCAATATTATTAACAAAATAAAGACACCTGGACTTGGTCGAGACCAAAAGCCACATTGGGCAAGACCAGTGGCCGGGACCGAGACAAGTCCAAGTCCAAATACTAGTGAGTCCGAGACCATAGAAAAATGGTCTTGATTCCAGAGTTGAGTCCAGGACCGGACTAGAGTACTACAGCCCTGCAGTTAACTCTCTGTATGGCATTTATGAGCATAACTTAAACCAGTATCTGTGTGTGTGTGTTTATCCGTAGAAACCCTACGTATGTAAGATCCCGGGTTGTACCAAACGCTACACGGACCCCAGCTCTCTCAGGAAGCACGTGAAGACGGTCCACGGCCCAGAGGCCCACGTCACCAAGAAGCAGCGCAGCGACCTCCCGCCGAGGCCGCCCAGGGAGAACGGCGAGAACGAGACCGGTACCGCAGACAGAACCCAGAAAGACGACAAGATTTCTGACAACAGCTCCCCCAGAGGTGTGGAGGACTACCTGCACGTCAAATCCATCAAGACGGAAAACTCTGTGGTAAGAACGCGCAAAAAGTTAAGATTTCTTTGTACTAACGACTTCCTTTTACTCTAAAAGTCCTAAAAGAGAATTTGAGTTGTAGTCCATCGGTCCTGCAAATAACAGCCCGCCCTGTTATTCTAACCTCTGCTCTGCTTGCGGCTTGTCTTCATTTCTCTCCCTTTTTCTGACTTTCCTTATGGACAGACCTTGCTAAGGTGAGCTCACCTTTGGCTTATTTTCATATACTTCACCATCTAACGCCATCTTTTGCAATTTTGCTTCATCCAAAATTAACTGTTTTAATTCAAAATGAGATAAATCAAAAGCCAGGGAGAAACTGCTACTTGGATCTGGAAACTACTAACACAAAGGTCCCTTTCTTGGGGTTCAGCATAAGATACTGACCCTTAAAAGCTGACACCTGTAATGCTGAATCTCTTTGTACATTACATTTTTACCCATTTAAGGATAAATTCTTGTTTACTGTAGAATATTTTGGAGTCAAACTGTCCTCGAATGAACTCACGCCTTCATTTTATCATCAGCTGCATCCGGATTTTATAACTTTATAAAAGAATACATGATCATGTTTAATCATTTTTTTTGTTTTTTGTTTTTTATTAAATATACACTCAGTTGCATGCCATCTACGACACAGTGTACGTCCCTTTTCCTTTTACACCAACAGTGGAGTCCATTCAAACACCTGTCGGAGAGCCTAAACCTGATGAAAGCAACTCCAGGATTAATATTCCAGCTTTGGGAATTGGTTTTGCTGCTCTGTGCAAACAGAGCCAACTATCACGCTATGATCAAGACAGTGTTTTAGCTGTGAATACATTAGTCTGCGATGAAACCAGGGCTGATCAAGGCCAATTCAGTGAGATAAATGTATATAATATGTACTATATAATATATATAATATACAATTTGTAATATAATGTATAACCGTTATAGTCCTAAGAAAAGACATCATCATTTATATTACAAATTGTATATGTACAGTATGTAATATACAATTTGTAATATAATGTATTACCGTTTTATGAAAAGACATCATTTTGAACCATATAATACATATTAACTCCCATTTGCACAAGCTAAGTGAGTTAGATAATGTCAGGGCTGTAGTCAAGACCACCTTAGTCAAGTCCAAGACCAGGACTAGTCGAGTCCAAGTCAAGGCTGAGTCCAAAAAGGTTTGAGCCTGAGTCAAGACCGAGTCCAAAAAGGCTCGAGTCAAGACCGAGTCCAGGACAGAATAAAATTCTTATGCATAACAGTATCAAGACAATCATTTTGGGTTTCACTTTCCCTCCAATATTATTATCAACATAACAAAGACACCTGGACTCGGTCCAGACCAAAAGACCAAAAGACATATCTGGCAAGACCAGTGGCCGAGACAAGTCGGAGTCCAATTACTAGCGAGTCCAAGACAAGTCCGAGACCGTAGAAAAACGGTCTCGAGCCGGGCTCGAGTCCAAGACCGGACTCGAGTACTACAGCCCTGGATAATATTGATAAAACTACTGCAGAAAATGTGACATCTTTAAGTTCTGAGGTCAAATATGAGTAAAATAAGTGCAAGATAAGTGGTACTTGTTGGCTAGATAGAACTACAAAAAAATGAAAGATTGTGTACTGTAGATGAAAGAAAGGAAATCCCAAAAGGTTTTTAATGTAAATCTAACTGAAACAGGTCGGTGTGACAAGCAGCGCTTCGTGCTCCCCTAAATGTTCAGAAAGAGTTCAGTTTTTAAAGAAGCATGATCCCATTTCGTGATGATTACTTGGACTCTGGCTCCTTTCATCCTTCCCATTTCCAATTCACAGACAGACTGAGATAGTCTGTAATCTGTGGTGCGCCCCCACCTCTTCACCCCCTCCCCCCCAAAAAACAGTCATTATTTACAATTAAGCTGGGGGAGGATAAAAGATGATTCACTGTTCTTCGTGCCATGTTCACCACCGCTCCACTTCTGTTCTGTGAGTAAAAAAACTGTTTTTTTTTTAGATAAAATGTTCTGCTTCACTTAAGCTCTTTTTGGTCTACTCTTTCTTTCTTTCCTTTTGCTCTTTCCATCTATCCCTCCTTCTAGATGTATCAGTCCAGCCCTGGTGGTCAGTCATCATGTAGCAGCGAACCATCACCACTTGGCAGTGCCACCAACAATGACAGTGGAGTAGAAATGGCGGCGCACAGCGGGGAAAGCCTGGGGGACCTCAGCACCTTGGACGACCTGCCCTTTATGGAGTCCTCGGGCTGTGAAGATTCGACCGGCGGGGTCGCGGTGGTGGGTCTCCACTTCCGAAAGCAGTTTGGCACCAGCCGGCGCATGGAGTATTTAAAGAAGGAGAAGCTGAAGACAGTGAGGGACTCGTGTCGATGGACCAGCAACCCAACGTCCCTGGTCCTTGGCACCAAGCTCCCACCCATACCAGCAGGCGGTGAGTACTGAGGATATTTATAGTAAGATTAAAGCTGAACTCCCCAACACGTTCCCAATATTCATTCTCCTTTAAACTGTGGTTTGGTCTGCAGCAACTCCTGAGAAAAAATATCTAAATCTTGAAGGAGACCTATCATGCTTTTCTGGATTTCCTGTCATATCTATAATGTTGGATGTTCATGTTAAACGTGGCCAAAGCTTCAAATAATGACCTAAAGATATTTAAAAGAAATCCCGTTGTTTCTACTCTCGGCTCCTTATGATGTCATACTGAACAAAGTTTCTACTCTGCTCTTTGGGAGGGGGTCTTTTAGAGACTGGTACCCCAACAGAGTATTTCAGACTTAGGGTAAACACAGGTGCAGCAGCCAGGGGCAGTATGACAAAAATAATGTTTTTTGAAACATTAAAGCTCCACATGATCTTGTAGAAACTCAAAATACAAGCATGAACCTGAAAACGTGATATAATAGGTGTTCTTTAAGCTGTTAGATGTTCCACTTTGTCCACCAGCTACTGTAGTTGCGAATCTGAATTTGACGGTCTGCTGGTTTTAGATTCGGTTTATAAGATTTCAGATTTATCAGGTGTTCAGACTCCAAAGAGCTGCCAAGTTGGTGAGAATTCAAGTGTCTAACATTTTTATCTGTTCATTCACAGGGTCCTTCCTGGAGAGTCCAAGTATGGGTGGTGGTCTGGTGTCCTTCCCTGGTTCCGGCTTTGGTGATCTGAGCTCTGGTAAAACGACTCTGCTGGAAAACCTTTCAGAACGCCGTGACAGCACCTCCAGCACCCTGAGCTCAGTTTACACCCTCAGCCGCCGCTCCTCCGGCATCTCCCCTTGCTACTCTAGCCGGCGCTCAAGCCAGGCCTCGCAGTTTGGTGCCAACCGCCCCAGCAACCTTAGCTCGGCCGACTCCTACGACCCCATCTCCGCTGACATGTCCCGGCGCTCCAGTCAGGCCAGCCAGTGTGGGGGAGGCAGCGGCGGAGCAGGAGTGTATGGAGGGGGCATACCCAGCCCTCTCAGCCTGACCCCAGCGCAGCACTACCACCTCAAGGCGAAATACGCTGCCGCCACTGGAGGAGCACCGCCTACGCCTCTTCCATACATGGACAGAATGGGTCTGAAGGCACACACAGCACAGTATGGGGACTCTTCCACCACCAACAAAGGCCTGCCTTCCAGGCAGTACAACAGCTACACCACACGGAGCCTGATGCCCCATGAGGTCCCATCTAACATCCCCCGCCGAGCAAGTGACCCCGTGAGACGCGTAGCTATAGATTATTTCAGCCAGCCACAAATGCAGCGCTACAACAGCATGGGCGCACTGACTGCAGAGCAGCCCCATCAGCTTCCTGCAAGACATAGCCGACTTTCATCCCAGCAAGGTTGCCTACAACCGGATGGTAGTCCGTACCTCTACCCTTACGGCCTGCGACCACCCAGCATTTCCGAGAACGCCAGGATGGGGATAATACCTAGTGACATCCCTGAAGAAGACCTGATGCTGCCTGACCTCAGTGACCCAATCAACAGAGTGTCACAAAATCAACAAGATTCCCAAGGAGACCCCAATCTCCAGCAGCAGTTGTACTATCAGAGAAGGACGGCCGCTGTGAATGCCAACATGAATCAGGTTTTGTCCACTTCCAACATGAGTCCAGGGCAGCAACGTCAGATGTGTCCATCTTCACCGAGGGACAGTAAGGCCAACTTACTCACTCAGTGGAACAAAGTCTCTTTGGGACACATGGATGCCAGCCAGCTGTCCTCCAAGGTCCAGGTTCGAGGGAACCTGGCTGTCCTCCAACAAAACCAGAACTTTGGCTCTTTTCACAGCAATCTCAGCTCCAACCAGCAGACGGTTAAAAACCTTGTTAACACAATGCAGCAAGGATGCAAACATCTGAATACTGAACCAGGAGCAAACTGCTTTCAGCAACAAAGATTACAGCATTCGTCAAATCTCAATGAAGCACTTAGCTCTCAGTGCAGGTTCAACAAAGGCTTAAGTCCTTGTTATAAGAACAGTAACACCACTTATCTACCATGTAACAACACAACAGCAGTCAGTGGGAGCATGCTAATCCCCACATGCAAACAGGAGCCAGTTGACATGGACACTGTGGAAATGCACTTTGCTGATGCTGGATTTCAGCCTGTGCAAGTTAAAATCGAGGACTGTGGTAAATCAATAATGATGTCAGATCAGCAGAAATGTCACATGACCCCCCAAAATTCCTTGCAAACTGTGAATCAGAGCCATTTCCAGCCAATGCCACCAACAGAGCCTAAATCAAGGCACCCAAGTATTGCTAACGTGGACATTGCTTCTTCCTCGTTACCCACTGGTGGAGTTTTAGGACTTCATTGCAGCAACAACTCATATGACAATGCCTTGTACTACACAGGGCAGATTCAAGTATTTTGTGTTTCTCCTGCGGTGAATGTACCTCCTTCTGAAAACAATGCAGTGTCTCCCAGTCCAGGCGACACACAAGCATCTAGGACTGTGAACTGTAATGCAGCACTGGAGCAGGCGCAGATAGACTTTGATAGCATGCTGGACGATGGGGATCACTCCAGCCTCATGTCGGGAACCCTGAGTCCAGGTCTGCTCCAGAGCTTGTCCCGGAGCTCCTCTCGCCTGACAACGCCAAGGAACTCAGTGACAATCCCCACGGTGCCGGCGGGGACGGGCAACATGGCCATCGGAGACATGAGCTCGTTGCTGACTGCTCTGGCAGAAGAAAGCAAGTTCCTCACCTCGATGTCATGACAAACGATTTCCCCTCGGCTGAACTTTTGAACTCCTGATGCACAATAGACATTCAAAACTTAAAATTGATGTAATTGTGTGCCAAAAAGCCTCTGCGGTGTGTGTGACGCTTGTTTTCTTGTACAGTCTCAATTGTAATTTTAAAAAAATGGTAATTTTCTATCTTTTTGAAAAGCCATATCTCTGTTTTTTTGCTGCCATAGGTGGTAAATATGATGTAAACAACAGAAATCTTTCAGTTGTTGTACAGGTCTGCAGTAAGATCAGTTTACTAAGTGCCTGGCTCAGCCAAAACATATGCATCTTCTGCATAGGATTACATTTAAAATGTGTAAAAATGCAACCAGGTAATTCATCCGATACCTGCATACTTGGAATGTACCATCACCAACAACTGGTTTAACACTGTAAATTACTCAAGCTGAACTATATTCTACAAGTTGCTCGTTTCAGCTCGACAAGCTTAAGTTTCTCTTCCTGTTGTACATTGTCGTACCAGTTCGTTGAGCTGGTTAAATGTAAATATCATTTGTACATTTTTAAGAAATACAATATTGACATTGATTTTTTTAAACAAAAACTGTTGGTGTTGTTCTTTGGGAAGATGTTTTAGGAGTTCCTCCAGAATAAGATCTGATGAAATATGTTGAGTTTCCTGTAATAATCATTCCTATGACCCTTTGGTTAAGGTTTGGTTAGCTGGAGACCACTGAACTACTTGGTTAGGGTTTTGGAAAGATCATGGTTTGGGTTACAAAACAACTACGCTGTCATGGTTTAAGGAAGAACTACTTGGTTAAGTTTAGGGAACGATCTTCGTCATGGTAAATTAAAGTCAGCATTGACTGTTGGTAGGAAATGATGATGATCAGTCAATGATTTATCAAGCAGAAATGCACACATTTGATAGTTCCAGCTTCTAAATTGCGAGGATTTGCTGCTTTTTCTACTTACACATTACAATAAACTGAATATCTTTAGGCTTTAGACAGCATTGGAATCACCAGATCACAATCAATTAAGGAAAATATCGGTAGATGCAGCTACATAAATGTCTTATTTAGACATGTTAACAAATGGATGTCATTTTTCCCTGGAGAGAAAGTCTTTAATTATATCATATTCAACAGCTTTATGTTCACAAAATCAAATCATCAGGCTGTGGAAGCGCTGCCTAAAACAAAGAGACAAGTAACTCAGTTGTAAACTAAGCCTTGCCATGCTCTCTTGCTTCTTGTATAATGATTATTCATCCGTCCGTCCCCTGATTGTCTCCTGTATAAGTCGAAGTGTTGATCTCTTCAATAATTCAACAACAACAACTTTAGTCTTTGAAGCCACGTTGCTGCACCCTTTTTCCTCAAACCTCTCTTGTTGAATGTCAGACTGAGGCGTCCCACTTTCTTAAGACGTTGCACGACCTCTTTGAAATAACTCCCCCTGACCTCTTCTTACCTCGCCGGCAAGAGCAAGCTCGACGTAATGTAAATCCTCACTCGCAAGCTGATGAAAAAGGACGCTAACAGGAGGGGAAAAGGCTAGACTGCTGCTGCTGCTGCTGCTGCTGCAGTTAGCCCGAGTGTACTTCAATATTAGCTCTGACAGAGCGGCCCAGAGGACACAGCTGCTGAAACCACATAAAACCCAGCAGCCGAGAGCAGCGAGGGCTTCCTGGGACGCAGAGCTGAGCATTAGCAAGAGGAACAAATGATTTTAGTCTGTCAGGGAATTCAGCCGAGGATACGTTTGATCTGGAGGTTTGTGATTGCTTCTGCCGCTGGAATCCCTTATTCTCTCAGAGATGTGAAGTGGGAGAGAAAACAGCCCCGGGCTGTGATATTCAACCAGGCCCCCGAACAAGAGGTGGAGAGAAGACTTTTTTGCAAAGACTGCATTGCCAGCACGTTCATTTATTGATGGAGATAACGCAGTGAGAACGACGTGTTTTGGGCCCTCTGCCAATAAACTCAGGGATCAGAAAAATTGTACTGTAGTCCGTTTAAAAGACCTGATTTTAATCATACAAACGGGATGTAAATAAACCCAAAGGGGGGGATTTGGAGGGATTTTTTGCTGCTTTTTTGCACTTAACACGCAGTGTAGCACAAATTCAAATTAGGTATTTACTCAAGTCACTCCAGCTTGTGTCCGGTATTTAGTAAAATAAGACTAAGAAGAGCTCAGAGGCTTCTTTTCCTCCTTGTAATCTTATTGGAGTCAAGTCCATTTTATCTATATGAAAATCACAAATTTGAAGCTTTAACAAGCAGTACAACATTGGTTTCATTGTTCAAGCTGATTTTTTAATCTAATGTCCAGGCCGATAAACTTCAACGTACAGTCCTGCAGGAATTCTCTGATTTTAGTTTTAGTTTCTGAGTTCCATCATGAAATGAGATCCTAGACATCTGTTTTAATCTAATCTTTAATCTATGACATTTATCAAAACCCACTGGTTACTGATGGGAAATCCAACATTTATTCCACAAACCTCCTCCTGCAGAAGTCTGGGAAACCGTCTCCTGGGACAAGAAGATCCCTTAGAAATGGCAGCAGCTTAAGTATTGCACCCAAATAACCTTTATTAATCCGGGTAAATCGAGTGAGACGAGCTGTCACATTCACATAGTTACACATCCATCGCTGGAAGTTGGTTTTTATCATTTTTTACAGTGTCTTTTGTAGAAAATATGTTGCAAATGTCATATTAAGTGCTAAACCAGATGGAAAGTAAAGAGTGGGGGTGGGGGGGTCTTGGGGGCCGACGGTTGAGGAGAAGACCACGTCCAGGACCAATCAAGTGCAACTAACCATTATCTTCACTGTTGAATAATCTGTGGATTAATCTCTCGATTAATGGATTATTGATTGGTCTATAAAATGAGGATCAGTGTTTCCCAAAACCCGAGACAACGTCCGCAAATGTCTTGTCCACAACTCAAAAATATTTAGTTTACTGTCACAGAGGAGAGAAGAATGCTTAAAAAAACAGATTAATCAATTACCAAAATATTCAATTAATTGATTAATCTTTGCAGCTCTGCAGCCAAGGACCTTTGTTGCACAACTTTCCCATTATCTATTAATTAAAGGATTTAATAAAGGCCTCAAAATGCTAAATAAATAACCAAAACAAAGCTCTGACATCCAAAGTTAGGGACAGTAATCAAGAGTAATGCCAAATAAATCTGAACCACTTTGATCAACAGCTGCTTCATTGAGGATTGTCTGATTTTCTCTGAATTTAAATATGAAAACAAGATTAAATTATCCAATATTATAATTATCCAGTTTAGTAACTCGGTTCAGAGTCGTCTCCATTTAGGTCGGTTTTGGGTTTTTATGACCTGAACTCACCAAGTGGCCGTAAACGGGCCGGTCTGCTGAGACTTTAGAGGAATTCGGAGGCTCTTTATGAACAATAAGCTTTCAAAACACTCGGACCGAACCCAACGCAAAAACACCTTAAAGTACAGAATCACATCAATTAAATCTCGACATCAGGTGGTTAAAAAATAGTCAAATTAAATCAAGGTTGACTTGTTGAGGTGCACAGTTTTTTAAGAGTGACCTACTTACATTTTCCAGTCAAGCTGAAGACGCCTGCGGCTGATTGGTTGAGCAGCAGCAGGAAACCAGGAAGCAGTTGAAGCTGAAAAAAATCCACCAATGAGAGAAAAAGCATTAGGTCACGCACCTTTTAACCCTCTATTTCATGCAATATTTAAACATGGGAAAAATGTCCTGATGTGTTTTTATTACTCCAGGATGCTTAAAATAATGCAATTGCAAAAATATAATGTATAGCCCAATGTGTTTACAGTCACATTAGTTTAGTTTTAATTGTAGTTTTTGATGATTATTAATAATAACACTGCAATAAGTCTGCCATATGCACCTAAAAGAAGACAGACTGATATAATGTACTTGATTAGGGACAAAATGAGCACAACACACTGACTAAACTTACAATTACTGAACTTTTTGGCCACTGAAACCATATTTCTGATTCATAATCTTCCTTTAGGTTATCCCCATTTATACTTAAAGGGTTTATTGACTTTAAATGTGAGATTTTAACTGGTTTAAATGATGAAAATTTAAGTTTTCTTACTCCAGATAACTGTTGAATTTCTCTTTTTCTAAAGAAATGCTTCTAAAATTTAGAAAAAGAACTACATTTTGGCGGGATTAGTGCGGCACGTGTCTGGAAAAGGGGGCGGGGAAACAGGATTTCGTGGTTATGTGAAGTCATCAAATGAATACCACTTCAAAATAAAAGACCCATTTACCCAATTACATAAAAAATTTCATTCATTTATGTGGTTTATTGGGAAAAACACTAAGAGAAACAATGGTGTTGCATTTTCCAATTCCCCCAAAAAATGTGCCTGCTGAATGTTGGGGAATCGAACCAAAACCAGCTAGTGTCTCGTCATTTTCTAGTCTAAAAGAACCGAGACCTGGTCCCATCTGGGTTTCCTGTTTGGTGAATGAGAGAGAGCAGATCATCTGCAGGATGTTGATGATGATGAAAAATGAACGCCTTGCATTAAACGATGAAGATCAACTGTCCTGAAAGGTCTTTTAGTAAAAGAATGAACTGGATCAGGTCTTTAAAAAGGTATTTTTGCTAAAGCCGACTGTTTTCTTTCCACAGGTAGTGTGCAACGTACACAAAAAAATGTCTTTTCACATAATTTTTTTCACCAATTATTAAAAATAAGTTATAATAATACTACATTTTATTTGTAATGCACTTCACATTTAAGACAAACCTCAAAGTGTCACAGGTAAGATCATTAAAGCATGGTTTAAAATACATATAAAGAGTGCAACAGCATTGTTGTGCAAGGTTAAAACGTAAGTTCTGCTGAAAATAAATGTTTTTAGTCCTTTTTTTAAAGGTCTCAGTAGTCTGTGGGGCCCTCAGAGGGTCTAGGGAGGAGGTCTCTCCACATCTACTGTACATATTCTTATGAAATAAGAGTCCCATGAGGTCCCTGGGAGGGAGGAGACTGCACCTTCCTGTAATGAAAGGGCTAAAACTGACAGGTAAATGATGCTTTATCTTCTGTGGTTGACACCACCACCCCCCCCACTCGGGTCACAGAAGGCTTGCGTTCTGTGCGGCCAAAAACCAAAGTGGTCAAAGTTGCCCACACGATCCCCGTGAGGATGTGGAGGGTGACGACTGGGCTGACGAGGAGGAAATATGGCAGAGAGGACAAAACATGCACACATATACACACACACACACACACACACACACACACACACACACGTACATACATACATACCTATACACACACACACACACATACCTATATACACATACATACACATATACACACACACACACACACATACATACATATATACACACACATACATACATATAGACACACACATACATACATATAGACACACACATACATACATATAGACACACACATAC
>NC_048430.1:146646-149938 GCF_013103735.1 Etheostoma cragini
ACACACACAAATACATACATACACATAGACACACACAAATACATACATACACATAGACACACACAAATACATACATACCTATATACACACACACACATACCTATACACACACACACACACACACACCTATACACACACATACATATATACACACACATACACACACACACACACGTACATACATACATAAACACACACACACACATACATACATACACACACATACATACACACACAAATACATACATACCTATACACACACACACACACACACACACATACCTATACAAACACATACATACATATATACACACACATACACACACACATACATAGACACATACATACATACACACACACACATACACACACACACATACATAGACACATATACACACACACACACATATATACACACACACACATACATACCTATACACACATATACATATATACACACACATACACACACACATACATAGACACACATACATACACACACACACACACACACACACACACAAATTCACACCTGGTCACTTCAACACTGGACTCAACATTGACACTTTAATAATAATTTATGGTCTTTTCTTTGTGTATTTGCTGAATGTTCTTAATGTTGTTATTTTGTTATCTTCATACCGTCTTTTTTTTTAATCTATTTTTTATTTTTCTTGCTAAAACTGCTGCTTGAACTTTCCATTTCCTGGCGGGAGTCATCCTAAAAGGACCAACAACGCGAAGTCTGAGTCTACCTACAGCTGTAACAATGGAAGCTAAGACCCTCTGACGGGAAGGGGACTCTGGACTCTGATGACACCCCATCGCCACAGCTCTGTATTATTTGTGTTATTATCACTCCGCCCAGCTCCCGTTGTCAGATCAGATGATGGATAGCGCTCTGCACTCATTCATTTCTATTAGGACTAATATGTAAATCCCCTCCAGAGTTCAGCCTCTTCCTCCCGAAGCTGGATATTCATTTATGAATCAATTTCAGAAGCTTCTGGTCAAACTGGCAGTTAGGGAGTCTGTCAGTCTCCATTTGGATCTGCCAGCCGAGGATCAGTCCTAGATATGAGTCAGCTCGGCAAGAAAGCATCTACACACACACAAATAATCAGCTAAATCTCCACAACAATGTCCGACAGGCCACGAAATTAGCAACCAGGGTTGTCATTGTACATTAAAATGAAAAATGTTTACTGTAAGTAAATAAAAATCAACTAAAACTAAGTTGCCGGGTCAAAAAACGGATAAAACTTAAATAAAAAATGAAGAAAAATCTTATTTTTTTTATTTTTAAAGTTTCTTTTTTAGACATTTTGAGTCTTTATTTTAAAAGGGCAGCTGAAGACATGAAAGGGGAGAAAGAGGGGGAATGACATGCAGCAAAGGGCTGCAGGGCGGAGTCGAACATGCGGCCTGCTCTGCCCGATGAGCTGCCCGGGCGCCCTCACATTTAGGTGTTTTTACAGAAATTGAACAGATTTGAAGACATGCACAGATCCCGTCAATCAGAGATTTATAAAACCAGCTTTATAAAAAAAATGGTTTGACAACCATCCTAAATCTGAGGGCGCCCGGGTGGGTCACCGGGCAGAGCAGGCCGCAGGTTCGACTCCGCCCTGCAGCCATTGGTTGCATGTCATGCCCCCAATTTCTCCCCTTTCATGTCTACAGCTGCTAAAAAAATAAGCTATGAAAATAAATAAAAAAATAAGATTTTTGTTCATTTTATTAGTTGTTTTTTTTGTTTCTCATCAGTGACTTCACTGATGCTCCTTCAGCAGGTTCAACATCTGGAGTAAAGACATCTGGAGTAAAGACATCTCGAGTAAAAACATCTCGAGTAATAACATCTCGAGTAAAAACATCTTGAGTAAAGACATCTCGAGTAAAGACATCTCGAGTAAAGACATCTCGAGTAAAGACATCTAAAGACATCTGGAGTAAACACATCTGGAGTAAAGACATCTAAAGACATCTGGAGCAAAGACATCTGGAGCAAAGACATCTGGAGTAAAGACATCTAAAGACATCTGGAGTAAACACATCTGGAGTAAAGACATCTAAAGACATCTGGAGTAAACACATCTGGAGTAAAGACATCTAAAGACATCTGGAGCAAAGACATCTCGACTAAAGACATCTGGAGCAAAGACATCTGGAGCAAAGACATCTGGAGCAAAGACATCTAAAGACATCTGGAGCAAAGACATCTGGAGCAAAGACATCTCGAGCAAAGACATCTGGAGCAAAGACATCTGGAGCAAAGACATCTTGAGTAAAGACATCTCGAGCAAAGACATCTGGAGCAAAGACATCTCGAGTAAAGACATCTGGAGCAAAGACATCTGGAGCAAAGACATCTGGAGCAAAGACATCTCGAGTAAAGACATCTTGAGTAAAGACATCTCGAGCAAAGACATCTGGAGCAAAGACATCTCGAGTAAAGACATCTCGAGTAAAGACATCTGGAGCAAAGACATCTGGAGCAAAGACATCTCGAGTAAAGACATCTCGAGCAAAGACATCTGGAGCAAAGACATCTCGAGTAAAGACATCTCGAGTAAACACATCTGGAATAAAGACATCTCGAGTAAAGACATCTCGAGTAAACACATCTGGAATAAAGACATCTGGAGTAAACACATCTGGAGTAAACACATCTAAAGACATCTGGAGCAAAGACATCGCGAGTAAAGACATCTGTACTAAAGACATCGCGAGTAAAGACATCTCGAGTAAAGACATCTGGAGTAAAGACATCTCGAGTAAAGACATCTGGAGCAAAGACATCTGGAGCAAAGACATCTGGAGCAAAGCAGGGGAGAGAACCAGCCCGGTAATCGCCATGGTGATCACCGTCACCTTTAAGCATGCATCCACTTTCGAGCCTTTAAAGTCTGAGAAATCAACTAGAGCTCTTTAAGAATCAGGTAAAAACAGGATCTGTATGATCCGAAGCACCTCGCGGCTCCACTAAAGCAGAGGTTTTTTTGCATGGGTGGCCCCCGTGGGACACATGTATTATTAAGACTCGGCTCGTCTCATTTCCATAGGGCCACCGCCCTTCCTCCGTGTTAATATTAATAACGGCGCTCTGAATAATCTCCATGCTCAGAACCGGGGGGGCAACGCTGAGATAAAGTCCTAAAAGGACAAAAACAGCGGAATGGTCCTTTAACAAGACATCCAGAATTGAGCTTTACATCTTTAATAGAGAGAGAGAGAGAGAGAGAGAGAAAGCTAGAGAGCTAGATAGAGAGAGAGAGAGAGAGAGAGAGAG
>NC_048430.1:150093-153782 GCF_013103735.1 Etheostoma cragini
GAGAGAGAGAGAGAGAGAGAGAGAGAGAGAGAGAGAGAGAGAGAGAGAGACAGAGATAGAGAGATAAAGATAGATGGAGAGATATATATATATATATAGAGAGAGAGAGAGAAAGAAAGAGAGAGAGAGCTAGAAAGCTACAGAGATAGAGAGATATAGAGCTAGATAGAGAGATAGAGAGAGAGATAAAGAAAGAGGAACTGGTTCCAGGCAGGTTTTTTCTGAATGAAACGAGTAAAACAGCTGTTTATTAGAGACGAGAAGGGTCAAACTGACCCGGGACTTATTTGGGATTTTTAACAAATATCATCTTTATCTCCATTTCCACCAGCTGAGATAACATCTATGTTTAGGGAATGCATCAGTCTCTACTAGCACACTATTAAACATGGAAGTGGGGTTTTTAGTTATAATTAAGGTTATAATTCAAGTTAAAAATCCACTATGGAAACAACATAAGTGTCATATCCAGAATAATGTTCTGAGTCAGGAAGACATGTTTATCACAAAAATTAAGGAAAAGCTGTTGATTTCAGGTAGAAAACATATAAATTGTACTATTTTCCTTCTTATATAAATTTGAAATGGGTCAATTTGACTTAAATATCATAATTCTAAGGGTTAAAAGAAGGATAATCACAGAATGACACAACATTTTTAATTGTTAAGCTTCTCAAATTATACCGATACTATACTAACACCATGCTAATTAACCTCATTTTAGGTTAATATAATTATTAAAAATATATCTCATTTATCTTGGTTGATTTTGAGTGTTAGACAAAGAAAATAAGACATTTTAAAGGCGTAGAGAAACTTAAATGGAACATTTTACACACTAAATAATTAATAGAGAAACTATTCTGCAGAATAATGGATGACTAAAACCAAGATGGCCGACATTGACCCTTCACGCTGCGGTTTGGGGGTTTCTGTTCAGCCGGCCAATCAGCAACGAGGCCTTCAGCATGCATATTCATACGCTCATATGCAAAATAACATCTGCTTTCCAACAACATGCCATCTGTTTGAGGGACTCTGATATTAAAGGTTCATCACGCTGAAAATAACAAGGCTGAGAGCTTTTTAAAAGACAAGCGTGGTCAGTAGGGGTGATTTCTATTGGACAGGAAGTAGAGAATTCACCTGTCCTCTACCTGTGATCACCTCAGAGAAGAGACAATGAGACACCTGGACCTGGACCTGGACCTGGACCTAAAGCTCCTGCACAGGAGGACATTAACCCTTGTGTTGTCTTCTTGTTAAACTGAATATATTTTGATTTATTTGTCACTTTTTCTGATTTATTTTTTAGTTTTTCTGATTTATTTCTCACTTTTTGTGATTTATTTGTCACTTTTTGTGATTTATTTGTCACTTTTTCCAGCTTTTGGCACTAAAAAAAAACTGAGCTGGTTTAATAACAGGTTTTACATTTATTCTTGGAATTTATGGTCAACAAACCTCATTTATAGGAAATTATACCTAATGTTTGAGTTAGAAAAACAGAAATTAGGAATTATTGAGGACAACATGAAGACAACATGAAGACAACATGAAGACAACATGAAGACAACATGAAGACAACATGAGGACAACATGAAGACAACATGAAGACAAGATGGGGGCAACATGAAGACAACATGAGGACAACATGAGGACAACATGAAGACAACATGGGGGCAACATGAAGACAACATGAGGACAACGTGAAGACAACGTGAAGACAACGTGGGGGCAACATGAAGACAACATAAAGACAACATGGGGGCAACATGAAGACAACATAAAGACAACATAAAGACAACATGAGGACAACATGAGGACAACATGAAGACAACATGACAACATGAGGACAACATGAAGACAACGTGAAGACAACGTAAGGACAACATAAAGACAACATGAGGACAACATAAAGACAACATGAGGACAACATGAGGACAACATGAGGACAACGTGAAGACAACGTGAAGACAACGTGAGGACAACATGCGGACAACGTGAAGACAACATGAGGACAACATGAGGACAACATTAAGACAACATGAGGACAACATGAGGACAACGTGAAGACAACATGAGGGCAACATGAGGACAACGTGAAGACAACATGAGGGCAACATGAGGACAACGTGAAGACAACATGAGGGTTAACCTCCTAAACCCTACATGTCTTTTTATACAAATTCTCTAGTTTTATTATAATAAGTTCTATAACTTATTTTTGGTGCTTTAACTGAAGCATTTTGGGTCTTTTTCCACTGGACAGATGTTTGGTAAAAGAGGATCAAAGAGTCGCGTCCCCTTTGCAGAAACTCAACAGGAAGTTGATCCCTGGACTATCAAACTAAAGTACCCCTGCTTTCGGGGTGGAAGAGGAGCGAGGGTTTCAGCGGAGGGGGGTCAGCGCTGCCACCTCGCTGCTCGCTGGGTCCTCCAGGTCTGCGCTCTCCAGAGGCGTGAGGATGGAGGTCCTCATTAAAACGCCCCCCATCGCTCTGCCCTCCTCACCCGGTCCCCCTTCTCGGAGGATTTGCACCACTAAGCGTATGCCGGGACCGTCCCGGTGTCATGCAGCAGGTGTCTGCTGACGGCTGGTGGGTTCTGATTAGAAAGATCCAGCTCTAGTCCCTGTCCTCGTCTTAATAACCGACTGAACATGAACCATAACAGGACTTCTTCGGGTCAAACTGCAGTAGTCTCTCATTTTGGTTTCTGAATTAAACAAGGGGGATTTATTTGGGTGGTTTAAGGTCAATCTGCAGCTTTTAGATGAGTAGAAGGAAAGTAGAAGTACATTATGGGGTAGCAGAAAGTCTAAATACTCAAATATCTTAAAGGTAAATGTGCTTAGTTACTTTCAATACTCAAATATTGCAGTTTTCTGTCAACTTTCACACCCCACAGCCTCCAAATGAGGCGGCAAATATCGACGTTGCACCCGAGAGGCAGTCAGAGCTCCAGTGGGAAGGGGGGACGGGGAGATTTGGGTCTTTCCTCCAACAACAACCTCCACAGCCCGGTGTGGACCCCCCCACTGAGGAACACCTGGACCACAAGGAGCAGCCATCTCTGATCTGGCACAAAAGGTCGAACGTGTAACGGCGCTTTTCTCTCCAAAAATCAAGATCTTGACAAGTGGAGGTTTTGGAGGATGGGATCCCGTTGTGGTCGGGCAGAGACAACAGGTCCTCCTGGAGGAGAGTCCATCGTCTCAAGGCTCACAAGGAAAAGGGAAGAGAACAAAGCCCGGCTGCTCAGTGAGTGTTTGCGTCTCAATTTTTCATCTCCCCTCCTCCTCCTCCTGGATCATTGGCCCAGACGAGCGCTGTGAAACCACAGACATGAACATTTAAACTCATAAATACCCGATTCCCTCCTCCAAGACTCGTCAGAGTGAAGAAAGCCGACGCACCTTCTTCAGAAAGTCGTCGTTTTTTCATGCCGGAGGGCTTTGAGTACACAAAGAGAACAAAGACCGCATCGGTTATTCACCGCCTGACGCAACGCTGATCTAAGTCTGTTAATGTGGTTCTCTCCATGGTGAAAAGGGGCTCACGTGGAGCCAAAATGGCCCCCAAAGCCTGGTAATTCTTCCTCATGTTTAAAACTCAGTTTATAAATCAACATGTTTTCTCTGGACGAGGAGGGGTGGAGGTGGAGGTGGGGGTGTGGGTTAGGGGGGG
>NC_048430.1:153882-156953 GCF_013103735.1 Etheostoma cragini
CCACTTTTTCTGTGTTTTTTTATTTCTCACTTTTTCATATTTTATCTTTTTATGTCTCACTTTTTCAGAATTTTTTTTTCACACTTCTTTTTTTCACTTTTTCAGAATTTTATTTTTTTTATTTTTATGTCTCACTTTTTCAGATTTTCTTTCTCACTTTTTCCAGCTTTTGGTGGTTTTTTAAAAAGCTGAGCTGGTTTAATAACAGAGTTCACACTTATTATTGGAATTCATGGTCAACAAACCTCATTTATATCAAATTATACGTATGTTTTTAGTTAAAAAGGCAGAAATTATGAATTATTTTGACTAATAGTGAAGATCAGAGGATGTTGAGAGGATCTCAGATGGGTAGATGTCAAAGTTTAGTCCGGGTACTGTTTGGAAACCATTAAAAAAAAGAATTAAAATGCTATAAGATTAATAAAAACATCCCAAAAACATTCAAGGAAGGTAATCGTTAATGTACCTTTAGAACATCTGGAATCATCCATGTTATTTCTGTTCTGCATTTTGGTTGAAAGCAATCCATATTTCTGATATAAAAACACTCAGAAACGGTGTTTTATATCAGATGTAGCTGATATAAAAAAACCTCAGGTGCAGCAGATGTTTGCACGAGACACCAGTGGACATTTTGGGGGGACAGGTGAGACATTTTGAGACAGACGCAGGTGAGGAGTTGTGAAGACGCCGTCCCTGCAGATCTCACGTGATCGGCCATTTTGGTGCCTACAGATCTGCAGCCCACACCGTCTGCGTAACAAGCGCCCCTCCAACCCTGCATGAATCTTTAAACACCTCCCTCGGATCACCTGCGTCTGATGGTGCGTTCCATTCGTTGATCAAAGCGTCCCTGCGGGGGACTTTTCCCCGTCGTCAGACCTTGAAGTGGCTCCGTCTCTCCGTGGTGGCCCTGCGTCCTCGCACAGGCCCCGCCCCTTTAATCTGCATGCAAACACTGTTGACTATTAATTTAATTAAAGGCCTTCTAGTTGAACACCCCCCCACCCCCCTCCTCTCTCTCTCTCTCTCCACCTCTGCATCCACCCGTGCAGCTCCTCCTGTTTAGAGGCCCTGATGGTGCATGATTAGCGCGTGTTTCCCCCCCCAACCTGGCTGGGAGTGGCGGTCGGGTCGGGAGGTCGCCCAAATGAAAGAGAACAACTTCATTGTGAGATGACTGGCCCATAAATCATCGGCCGGTTTCTATAAATCACGGCAGATGGCGGGGGGAGCGAGCCGGGGCTCGTGGGACCTGGTTTCGCGGACCCCGTGCATGATGGGGAAGGGCGGGGCTTAGCTCCGGCGGAGGCTGGCAGGAGCGCGGGTCACTTCCAGTTGGCGGGTGAGGATGAGGAAGACGTGAGGTGAGGTGGAGGTGGAGGTGGAGGTCTGGCCCATGTGCTCCCCCCCTCCCCCAGTCCCAGTCCCGGTCCCAGTCCCTGCAGCTCTGCCCAGCCTCACCTGATGAGGACTTGGACCCTGGAGGTCCACGTGCAGACCCTCTCCATGCTGCCCTCCATTTAACAGGTCTAATCTGCCTGCTTAATATGGAGACATCTTCATCCCCCCCCTCGTCCCCGGGCTGCGCTGAGACCTGTCAGGTTGACACTAAGTGTCCGCCCTGAAGGGGGGGGGGGGATCTGGTCTGCCAGGCCCACTCACACACCTTCATTATTCATCATGATTATTTAAGAGAACAGGACTCTGCTGCAGCACCGAGTCTCTACAACGTCTTACCTCCACCTTTTTTAAATGGGACTTAGACAGTGGTTGGTGCTCATTACTCTACACCCCCGGGCTTAAATTAACTAAAAAAAGATACTAATTGGTGTTTTGCGAGCTAAGTTCACTATTTTTAAATCAATTAAAGAGATGTGTTTTATACATATACTGTATATATTAACATCATCATCATCAAACACATTATTTATAATATATATATATATATTTAGCCTCCTCTCTGACCCGAATGTGGCGAGAGAGTTTTAAATCACTTTTAAAAAATCGTCTTTTTGGACTTTTAACATAAGCTGAGCGTTGACTCTGTTGTCTGTTTTTGGCATGTTCAGTTTTTTTCCAGTTATCATGCTTTTATCTCATGTTATGTGTATTTATACAGCACTTTGGGGCAGTAGTGACCGTCTGTAAATGTGCTGTAGAAATCAACTTTGACCTTGACCTTGACCTTGACCTTGGGAGACTCGAACATGTGGCTGAACCTGTCCAATGTTCTTCATTTTCTCAGTGAGGGAGAAAGAGTAGATGTGCTTCCTGCGCCTCTTTTTTCAAGTTTTTTTTGTTTTTGAAACCTTTTTATGTAGGAAAACCACCCCTAAACACAGTATTTTAGTTCAAAACTTGTCAAGAGGAGGAAAAACCCTTTTTAAATATTTTTTTTTTAAAATAAGCTCCCAGTCCCTGCGAGACCTGTTCAAACATTTAAAAAAAAAAGGTGGAGGCTAAAGTCCTTGGCTAGTGAACATCACTCGGCTCTGATGGTTTCAGGGTCCATCTGGGCTCGGCTGCGGGTCTGAGGGGGATTTTCTTCTGCAGACCAGCAGCCGCTTCATTCAGGTTTTCCTGCTGCCGTTTGAATCCTGATGACATGCAGTCTGTGGTTCAGTGCTTACAAACTCACCACTACCACAAAGTACAGCTTAAAGCAGAAAAACTACAGAAAAATACAGAAAACTACAACTCATAATGAAAATAATCAGCCGTTTAAAATGAGCTCCAGCTCAACAAACGGCAGTAAAATCCAGTTTTTTTTTTTTAATTCCTGGCTAATAATCTAATAATAGAATATAAGATGTTATATTTAACTGAAGGGACATTTTCAATGCATTGCAATGCTGCTTTTTCGACATCACTTGTTAAATGTTTTTGATGTTTTTTGGACATATGTCAACATATTTAGCACTTTTATTGGAGTAAAGGATGTGTCCTCCACTGCTGCAGGAGACGAGGATGCACCAAAATGGAGACATCAGAGTGTTTTTTAATGTCCTGAACTGTCTGTCTCCTCTGTCATCATGTCTGCAGGAGGGGGGTAGCGTGGGGGGGGG
>NC_048430.1:157053-158140 GCF_013103735.1 Etheostoma cragini
GGGAAAGGGAAGTTTGGGGTCCCCTGCTGGAGCTGCTGCCCCCGAGACCTGATACCAGATAAGCGGTCGAAGATGGATGACTGGTCTGCCAGTAGATTAGTGGTCGATTAGGTTGTAAACCTCTAAAGACAGAACCAAAGATAACATTTTTAAATACATTTAAATGCCTAAACCTCTGAATCAGAATCTAACAACAATCTGAATTAAATGTGAATCACATTTACTCTTAAAGTTAATAAAGCTCTAGCATTTAACAGAACTTAACACTTTACAATTCTTTTGCATCTTATTTTTAATTTCTTTCAAACAATTATTTCAGTATAAACCCATTTAATTCAAAATGCATTAATTAGGTAAACACAATTAGGTCCTCAAATTGACCCGTTTCTAGGTGTTTTATATCAGAAATATTAGATTTCTTTCAACCAAAGTGCCCAAAATTAAGGATGATTCCATAAAACATTACTTTCATTGAATTTTTGGGGTGTTTTATTTAATCTTATAGCATTTGAATTATTTTTCCAAACAGTATCGGGACTAAACTTTGACATCTTCCCATCTGAGATCCTCTCAACATCCTCAGATCTTAACTATTGGTCAAAATAATTCATCATTTCTGCCTTTTTAACTTAAAACCTATGTATAATTGGATATAAATGAGGCTTGTTGACCATGAATTCCAAGAAGAAGTGTAAAAACTGTTATTTAACCAGCTTAGGTTTTTAAAAAAGTGACAAAAGCATTAAAAAATGACAAATAAATCAGAACATCGTCATTTAAGCCGCATTTTACACATCTTGAAAGTAAATAAACATGTCACCCACCATTGTTGTCTGAGTGTCTTCTCTCCTCCAGGTCTCAACAGGTGCTCCACATCAGTGCTAACGACTGACCAGGTGCAAAGCTGCCGGTTTGCTGCGGCTGGTGCATTCTGGGAAGTGCAGTTCTATGAGAGAGCATCATTCCTGTGATTCAGCTTAACAACTTTCTACACTCATTTCAATCACAGATGTCCCCCACAACGTCGCTGAGAATGTATAAGTTGACATGTTGATGTGAAATAACATCATTTTCTAAGAAATGCACT
>NC_048430.1:158240-159909 GCF_013103735.1 Etheostoma cragini
ACTTGGACTTGGACTCAACTACTCCTGGCCTTGGACCTGACTTGGACTCGACTAGTCCTGGTCTTGGACCTGACTTGGACTTGACTAATCCTGGTCTTGGACCTGACTTGACTCGGACTCAAACCTTTTTGGACTCTGTCTTGACTTGGACTCGACTAGTCCTGGTCTTGGACTCGACTAAGGTGGTCTTGACTACAGCCCTGGTTTAAACCCAATACTCGGACTGTTAATGTACCGTACCGGTGCCCGTTGTCTCTTATTTTGGCAACTTAAAGAGTTTTTAACTCTGCATTGAATGTTGAAGTCCTCCACAGCTCGTGGTCCGGGGGTCCAGAGTCCCCCTGTGTCCCCCCTGCGTCCCCCCGCGTCCCCCCGCTGCAGTTACCACTTTAAAGCTACGGAAACGGAAGCTGCCAAAAGCCAAAAATAATTATAATAAATAAATAAATGACTTGAAAAATCTATTAAAATTCTACTAAATATAACAAAAGCAATATTAAAAATAAATAGATGCATTTCAAAATGTATTTAAATAATTTTAAAAAATGTAATTAATTGATTCAAAATAAAGCAAAATAAATAAATTAATGCATTTAAAAATTAATTTAAAATAATTAAAAAAATGTCCTTGATTCAAAATGAATAAAGCGAAGAAAAAAAATTAAAATAAATGCATTTAAAAATAATCTTTTTAATTTTAAATAATTCAAAAAATTAAATTAATTAAATTAAACAAAATAATGCAAAAAACAATTTTTTTTTATTTTAAATAACACAAAAAAATGGAAACTAAAATGTAAAAGTAAAAAATTAATATGTATAATTATAAAGCTAAAATAAATAAATAAAAGATCCAATTAAAATAATATATAAATTTGTCATATTTGATCAACTAATTTAGGTCTTTTATATTATTTCTGGTACATTTAATGACTTTTTATTCATTTATCGAGTCTTTTATCCATTTGTTTTATTTTGGCAGCTTCTGTCCTTCGTGCTTATACGTCCGCATGCGTAAAGGTAAACCCCAAACTTAAAACCTTAAATTTGATGTCCTTGATGTTCGCCTTTGGGTGCATATTTATTTCTTTTGACACTAACGTACTAACACGCTGCTTCTTAAGATCCGTGGACTCCATAAAGTAACAGAAGAAGAGATGCAACGCTGTAAATAAGCTTTATTTCCCACAATGCACGGCTCATGCTACCCTATGTATTTATGTTTTATTTCCCTGTGTATGACTGTATATATTTACTTGTTATTTAGTTTTCTTTCACCTGTGATAGACTTTGCAGAACTTGAAATAAACTAATCTGACTTCTTGTCTCTCGTCTTTTGTCATTTCTTTTATAAAAACTTTCCTTTTCTCGTCCTCTCTGTTTTTAATTAGTTTTTATTTTTCCATTATTGACGAAAATCAACATTTTTGACGCTTTTTATCAATGTTTTTTACTTTTTCTCATGTTTTTGTCCCTCTTTTTTTCAACATTTTCGGCACTTTTTTATGTTTTCAACACTACGTAACACTAACTTATTTACTTTAGTTTTACAGTTATTTTTGAAACTTATGGTCCATAAACCTCATTTATAGGAAATTTTACCTAATGTTTGAGTTAGAAAAGCAGAAATTAGGAATTATTGAGACTAAAATTAAAGGAATGGATGTTG
>NC_048430.1:160009-162791 GCF_013103735.1 Etheostoma cragini
AGTGTCTTTCCCAAAGTATTCCTTTAACGTGACGTAAACCACCTCCGTAACCGTTCAGAAGATTTTAAAGATTTCAGTGTTCAGTCGTCATAGTAACTGCTGAGATCCAGCACACACACTGGAGTCGTTAGGCGCGTTCGTTAGTGTTATAATAAGCAGCGGTAACAATGCATCATAGGTGCCCTTCAAAATAAAAGACTTCTGTACATTGACCAGCGAGAGCGTGTCAAAGGAGGAACACACACACGTTTAATTTACAGTGCTTTGACGTGAAAATCTCAGAGTTTATTGCTAATGTCCAAAGATCAAAGCCCTCTTTCATCCTCGCAACGCTGGCACTCGTCACAACTCATCAATTAGCCTTTAATGGCATCTAATCAATCAGATTGTCAGTCACTCGGTCAGATTTTCGGTTAAATATTTCACATTTTTTTGCAAAGGTCCAAGTGACATGATACATTCAATTTAGGAACAGCGGACCCAGAGGAGCCGCTAAACCATCTCTTTAAAACAAGAATACGTTGTAAGCAGTTGTGCTACTTCTGACACTTCAATTTTGACCTTTTTAAGAGTAATATATAACATATATATATATATATATATATGTATATATATGTAACCTGTAAGATAGCAGACATCTTAACCAATCACCTCCCAGTTTACACACAACCGGGTCTTAAGCTTCACAGACAGCAGACCGCTGTCTTTTAGTGGTTTTACTTCATTTTTCCTAATAATCCCTAATTGTTTTTTCTCATCTGAGTGACAAAAAAAGTCACCGTATGATTTTAAATATATAGAGTATAGATGGTAAAGTAGTTCCATGAGACACTTATAGGTTAAATATCAATTTTTAATCAATTAATGTTAATTAAAAACGTTGTTTTGCTGCTTCAACTAGTTTAAAAACTACTTTTCTTTGCACAAAAACATGTGTTTGGTCCCACTTTAAGACAATAATTATCTTATGATAGGTTTAATTTAACTATTTCCAATTTTATGAATGGAAATGATGTCCCAACGTGGATAAAAGTAAGTTTTTTAAACTTCAGGGTAAACGGACAACATGTAAGTCATTTTTCTGACGAATATTTGCCATTTAAAGAGTAATAATTATAATAAATAATAATATATTTATATTAATCTGTGTCCATAGATTTCTCCTGTTTCTAATTTAATGTTAAACCCTGTGTGAAACATCTTAATTAAAACATTATAAAGCATATTATACTATAGATTAAATGGGAATTCAACTGATAAGTGTCACACAGAACAAATGAAGTCCTGGTGATTTAAATAACACTGATCCATCTATCTTCTGCTGGTAGTTGGGCCCAAAATAATAAAATCATCGTAGTGCTTAAAATCATTGGCCCGCCAAATGATCATTTAATGTAAACTAACATTAAATTGGATTTCCCACGTTGCTATTCTTTTAATAAGTGTAGGAACGTTACATTCAAACTGCTCTACTCATCAAAAGGTGTCGAATCTCTAAATCAAAGCGCTTTATTTTCGACTTATTAATCTTCTTCTTGAATTCAGCCTTTTTAAAGACTATTGTGCCACTTTTTTAACATTTTCTTTGCACTTTTCTAACCGGAAAACATCCCCAGACCTTTAAGATTGACCCAGCGGGTGCAATGAGGCAGTAGTTCAGGTAGGACATATACAGGTAAGATGCATTCAAAGCTCTTTACATTCAATGTACAATAAGGTTTGATGTGTCAAAGCAAACAATAGTTCAAAGAAGTGGATTAAAGGTACTAAAAATTAATAAAAATACTGATAGCTACAGGGTTCCTCCTGCAATGAGAGGAGGGAAAAACATGAACTTTTCCTCAATTTCACCTCTTATGAGTTAGAGGAGATGAAAAGTAAAAGCTGAAGGACCTTTAAGTGTTTTTCAGGATCACTTCAGACCCGAATGACTAAGAAGATGGTGAAATGAGGAGAGGAGAATGGTTTCTACGATCACCTTGGTTCCTCCGTGCATCGAAGGAAGATCAAGTTTTAAGGCTCATGACTCTAGTTAGTGTGGAAGAGAAAAGAGGGGTCTGGTTCGTCATCAAAACCTGCAAACCTGTCCACCCTAAAACCAGCTACGCTTTCAAGAAGATGGTCCAGAATCTGGAGCCACGGAGAAGACTTCAGCTTCATCGACTGAAGGAATGAAATGGGAAGAATTGGGGAAAGTTGGATGGGGAGATGATGAAAATCTAGATGACTGAAGCGTAAGGAAGGTGGTGTTGGTGTTAGTAGGACGAGATGTCGGAGGAGCTGCTGCTGTTGCTGGTGGAGGTCTGCGCCCTCTTGATGTACAGGTTCAGCAGCTTCATCTGTAGGAGGGAAACAGCAGGGTTAGAGGACTCCACCTTGGAGACACTGTCCCTACACTTTGGAGACACTGTCCCTCCACCTCGGAGACTCTCTCTCTCCACCTCGGAGACTCTCTCTCTCCACCTCGGAGACTCTCTTTCTCCACCTCTAAGACACTTCAGCTCCACCTCTGAGACACTGTCCCTCCACCTCGGAGACACTGTCTCTCCACCTCGGAGACACTGTCTCTCCACCTCTGAAACCCTCTCTCTCCACCTCTGAGACACACTCTCTCCACCTCGGAGACACTGTCCCTCCACCTTAGAGACACTGTCCCTCCACCTTAGAGACACTGTCCCTACACCTTAGAGACACTGTCCCTCCACCTCTGAGAATCTCTCTCTCCACCTCGGAGACTCTGTCCCTCCACCTTAGAGACACTGTCCCTCCACCTTGGAGACAC
>NC_048430.1:162891-170107 GCF_013103735.1 Etheostoma cragini
GTCCCTCCACCTCGGAGACTCTCTCTCTCCACCTCGGAGACACTGTCCCTCCACCTCTGAGACACTGTCCCTCCACCTTGGAGACACTCTCTCTGCACCTCGGAGACACTGTCCCTCCACCTTGGAGACACTGTCCCTACACCTTGGAGACACTGTCCCTACACCTCGGAGACACTGTCTCTCCACCTCGGAGACACACTCTCTCCACCTCTAAGACACTTCAGCTCCACCTCGGAGACTCTGTCTCTCCACCTCTGAAACACTGTCCCTCCACCTCGGAGACACTGTCTCTCCACCTCTAAGACACACTCTTTCCACCTCGGAGACACTGTCTCTCCACCTCTGAGACACACTCTCTCCACCTCTGAGACACTCTCTCTCTCCACCTCTGAAACACTGTCCCTCCACCTCGGAGACACTGTCTCTCCACCTCTGAAACCCTCTCTCTCCACCTCGGAGACACTCGTCCATTTTAAACTCCCTGCTCCACCCAGAGATTAAGGTGCTGGAATCGGTGTAACATTTAACACGGTCATCCTAATGTTTTTCTTCTTTACTGTAGATGCTTCTCACTGTATTGTTGTCCAGTCACGATATGTATTTGTACTTGTATATGCCCAAACTTTAAGAACTCCTCGTTAATAACGTTAAAAGCTGTCGCCTTGGTCCCGCTACATGTTCTGCTGTGCCCTGCTACGTCCAGTTCTTACCTAAGCTTTCATCCACACGAGGCTTAAACTGGTATTGTGGGTGATTCGTCTTGCTGTTCTTAAATGATATTTCCTAAATAAATAACCTTAAATTGGATTCTTATGTCACAACAAGGTTCCCAGAAATATCCCGTCGCTGACCCTGACGCCAGCTGCAAGACCTTTTCCTGACTCCAGCTGGATGTTACTATGCTGATATAAACTCTGACAACGGTTCAGGGCTGTGAAGACGACGTTAACGCGTCCTGAAAGCGTGTCAGACGGACAGCTTGAAGGACAGGACGTGTGTGTGTACCTTGCTGCCGGTCAGCTGAGCGAGGTACGGCTTCAGCTCCTCTCCGATCACGGAGTAGATGGCCACCAGGCAGAAGACGCTGGCCTTCCTCACGCTGCTCTCCGTGTTGTCGTAGCCCTGTAACAGCAGACGACGGTGGGTAAAACACCTGCAGACATCTCCGAAAATCCACTTCAAAGTCTCCCGTTGCATGCATCTCACCTGCAGGAGTCCAGGTATGATGTCAGAGAGCAGCTGATGCAGCGGCTCCTTGGCGATGCGTTCAATGGCCCTCGTTTGCATCTTGATGGCGGCCAGGTTGATGGGGTAGTCTGCAGTCTGCACGATGGGACAGAGGACCTTGATGCACTGCTCCGGGTGGATGGAGGCCGCCAGGGTGGAGGCCGCCTCCTCCGCTGCACGCACCACCTGCATAGTGTTGGGCATAAGTGAACCCTAGTCTACATTTCCATGATAAAGCATGGCGTCCGGCTCACACCTCTTGGTTTGCCATTCCCCAAATCCCTTCAAATTCTTAGAGCTAATACGCTAATTTTACGTTTTGAAGAAAGTTCGGACCGTGCAACAACGCGGGCCTGCTCTGTTCTTTCAAGGAATGATTGTAAAGATATTTAAAGAATATGTTTATGGCATTTCCTCTCTAACTGGGATGTTTTTGGGACTCATTAGTGGGATTGCTGTGGACAAACACTGGAGACACACTGTAAGAGCAAAAGAGGTTTAACCATGTATCAGCTAATTTAACCCTCATGTGGTCCTCGGGTCAAATTGGACCCTTTTTCAGTTTTTCATCACAAAAAATGGACCTTTGAAATAAGCGCAGAAAATATCAACGTAAGAAATATCACTAATAACTTAATAACTTTGGAAAAAAACATTAAAAAAAGCATTGAAAAAGTGATAATGGTTGATGGGAAAACAACACAAGGGTTAAATCGCTCACATTACAGTATTGTGTTAACATGTAACTTCATTTAATATTGTATTTGAGATTTTTGGGGGTCAAATGTTCCACTTAGAGAAGTTCCTTCCCAAGAATATTCTGTAGAGCTACCGCCGCTGAATCCGGAGCTTAGCACCACCCAAGATTGTTGTGATTGGGTAAAGAAATCCAAACTAACCAGAGCATTTATTCCTCCTATCCCTAAATATTTGTTGTGTAGCCAGACCTTACTCCTCAGTGCTGTAGAGTAAGGTCTGGCTGTGTGAGACTAAGTGAACCCTAAATGTCATTGATAACTGTGCAATGTAATGTTATGTAGGGTGGATTGTATGTTGTATGTGAGTGTACAGTCTACTCAGTCCCTCAGGGGACAATAAAGTTGATATTGATCTTGATCTTGATCTTGATCTTAAATCCAGCATCCTTTTAAAACTGTGCCTCGATTAACCAGACCAAAAAAATGCTCCTCACCTCCTTGTGCATGTCCTTATGAGCCTCCAGCGTCTTCATGATGGTAAGCTCAGCGTAGTTCTTAAAGAGGGCCGGCTGATTCCTCAGGATCTCCTTCAGGACCCGCAGGGCCAGCGCCCGGATCGTGTGCTAAGAGACGGAGAAGAGTCAAATCAAAGTGACTTACAGAAAGTGTGATGGTCCAAAAGTATCTCACAGGGCATTGTCCTTACATCTTTGTCCCCCAGCGTCTCGAGCAGCAGCAGCAGCATTGTCTTAAAGTGTTCCTCCCACACCACCAGGCTGTCCTCTCGGGCCACTTTCAGCAGCTCCAGCAGAGTCCCCCGTCGGTCCTCGGGGCCCCGGTCCCCGGCCTGGCCCTGGGAGAGCTCCTTCAGCAGCTCCCCGACCAGCTGCAGCTGCTCGGCAGGGACGGCTAGCAGGAGCAGAGTTGCAAATAGATCGTGTGTTACTTTGGTCATGATTTAACAATCTTATCTTGTGCTTTAGTGAGTGTGTGATGCTGATAAACGTCCGAAGCTCAGATTTAAATCAACCAAAAGATAAACAGACGTAGAAAGGATGTCGTTAATTTGCTGTGTGGACTTTTTGGTATTTAAAA
Source organism: Etheostoma cragini (assembly GCF_013103735.1). Taxonomy (NCBI): domain Eukaryota; kingdom Metazoa; phylum Chordata; class Actinopteri; order Perciformes; family Percidae; genus Etheostoma; species Etheostoma cragini. The sequence goes on from NC_048430.1 coordinate 165,912, forward strand.
GCTCCTCAAGAGAAGCTACATAAACCTGTACTTGTTTATCTTTTGGTCAGTCTAAGGGACAAGATGAGACTCTGTCTGACTCTAATATGTTGGTGATCCTCAGCTTAAAGTATTTGTAGAAAAGGACTCAGACATGTCTTTACCAGGGAAGCTTTTGGGGTTCACGATCTTGTTTTCCACACATTCTTGTCTGCTGCCTGCAAAGAAGAAATTTCCGTTTAAAGACACAATATGACAAACTAAACACCAACTAAATCATGAACTACTCAGCTACTTTCTGACCAGATGTGCCCATGGTCTCACCGTCCCGCAGCTGCTCCACGGCGTCCTCAAACAGCGCCTCCTTCAGGGCAGCTTTGTCCAGTGTGCTGATGCTGTCCGTGTAGTTGTACGGGTTGTAGTCTCTGAAGCGAGGGCCGGCAAAGGAGCGCGGCGATGGCGTGTTCAGCAGAGATGTCTTGTTGTCCAGGGCTGTGCGTCCTCCACCTACCACCTCACCGCCGAGCTCTGAGGACGCCCCGACTCCGGACTGAACAACGACAACATCACAAGGCAAGGCAGCTTTATTTGTAGAGGACATATCAGCAACAGGGCAATTCAAAGGGCTTTACACAAAATCAGTTTAAAAAACAACAACAAAAAAACAGATAAAAACACAAGTGTAAACAGTTAAAAATAAAAACATTAACCCTCATGTTGTCCTCAGGTCAAATTGACCCATTTTTCTATGTCAATTTTCTTTTAATTCCCCAAAATAACATGATTGATTCCACCCAACGCTCTTTGCCAAGGACAAATCTCTACTTTTATACATTTTGGGGCGTCTTATTCAATTTTATAGCATTTGAAAAACAAATTGAAAGGGTTTCCAAATAGTATTGAGTAAAAGTTGACATATTCCAGTCTGTGATTATCCATCAACATCCATTCCTTTAATTTTAATCTAAATAATTCCTGATTTCTGCTTTTCTAACTCAAACATTAGGTGTAATTTCCTAAAAATTAGGTTTATTGACCATAAATTCAAAAGATAGCTGTAGACCAAAGTTAATAAGGTTAGTGTCATGTAGTGTTTAAAATGTCAAAAAAAGTCACAAACATTTTAAAAAGGGACAAAAATGTAAAAAAAAGGTTAAAAACATTGACAAAAAGCATCAATAAAAGTGTTTCTTTTTAATTTTGACAAAATTAATTCTATAAACTTGAGACTACCTTCCCACTAACTAGTCCATGTTAGTGCTACCTTTCGTGATCACCCTCAGTGTCTCTACCCTTCACGACTCTATTTTTAGAGACGTTACCTTTCGTCTCCTTGGACTCTTCTTCTCACTAATTAAGCCGATCTAGCGCTGCCTTTCGTGGCTATCCAACGACCGTCTTTGCGCAATTTCCAGATCTTTCAACACTACACATACCCACTTTTTCTTTAAAGTGCTACCGTTCGAGTCTCTCTTTCTCGGTGTTTCTCTGTCTTTCTCTGTCTGTCTTCCTTTGTATTACACAACCTTTATACGTATACTTATTCCTTTCCTCAACAAAATTCATCATAAGAAATTAAACATTAAAGAAATAAAACCCGATTAAACACATGTACCATTCGAGTCTGTCTTTCTCTGTCTTTCTCTGTATATTACATAAGAAATTAAACATTAAAGAAATAAAACCCGATTAAACACATGTACCATTCGAGTCCGTCTTTCTCTGTCTTTCTCTGTATATTACATAAGAAATTAAACATTAAAGAAATAAAACCCGATTAAACACATGTACCATTCGAGTCTGTCTTTCTCACAACACAAAGCTTACTTGCAACAAGTCCTCCAAAAACATGCGACACTATAGGAAATGTATTCCTACACTCTAAAACAATCCACGTAAGCTCCCTTGTGGTGGCAGGAAACACAATCTTATACCTAAACCAAAGAACGTAACAGTTGCATGTCGTTAACGTTGTGAAACGGTTGCAGTTAGTTAACTTTGGAAAAAGATGGTGGTTTGGGTTCAACTCAGATATTCACACAAGATGCTAAACTCACTGTTTACTTTTTATTTCAAACAGGCCTCAAACCTCTGTCTCCCGGGTGAAGTGCTGCGTTTGTTCGACCCATCCACCACCCCAATGTCTGATGGCGGAAATTGGCGCACTTTTAAGGCCCTGACACACCGACCCCTATAATCTGACGTCAGACAGTTTGGGAAGGTCGGTGACTCGAGTCTGTTCGGTGTGGTCCTTGCAGACGTCCGTCGGCCTTCATTTTGGCCGACCTGACATGCTCGGTCAGAAGGCGGGCACTGCCGGCAGTCGGGCTAAAATGACCAATCTGATTGGTGGAGAGCTAACCCGGAAACTAGGAGCGGGATGACCGTGACTAGAGTCTCTCAAAATTTGATGAAACTCCTTTAAAAACGGTCCTTTGTCAATCTGAAATTGTGGCCATTTTCTCGCTTAAAATGTGAGGGGAAACACTAAATGGTGTTGACTTATTTGGGGTTTTAAAACAATTCTGAAATAAGATTTTCCTTCATAATCTCTAAACAAAAAATTGTCTTTATCTCAATTTCAAACAGCTGAGATAACATCTATGTTCAGGGAATGCATCAGTCTCTACTAGCACACTATTAAACATGGAAGTGGGGTTCCTTTTTTGTCATAAAGTTATAATTCATGTTAAAAATCCACTATGGAAACAACATAAGCGTCATATCCAGAATAATCTTCTGAGTCAGGAAGACATGTTAATCACAGGAAATAAGGAAAGGACGTGATTTCAGGTAGAGAACATGTGACTTAAACCATTTTTCTTGAAATGGGTCAATTTGACCCAAATACCAGACAAGGGTTAAACCATTTTCTGACAATTTGTACACTAAACAAGTAATTTTAAATATATACAGGATGTTTTCCCCTCCTTTGTATATTTAAATATTTGTTCCTATATTTTATTCTTATATTTTATTCCTATTATTATTATTTCATGTCTACTGCATGTATGTGTATTTTCTTTACTAGTATCTCATTTATACTAGATTTTATATTTAAGCAACATCTTTCTCCTCACCACGGCGTCCCTCTTGCCGTCCCGCCTCAGCGGCTCCATCAGGTCCTCTTGGCTGCGGAAGCTGAAGTTCTGGATGGCCTCGGTGACGCCGCGGAGAGAGCTGTAGATCTCCTCCGAGTTCAGGTTTTCACTGTCGTACTCCAGCATGCTGCAGCGTGGGGGAGAGACGGGCTCGTTAGACATAAAACTATCACATGAGACCTGGTTCTGCTACAAATTGGGTTGTCTGCGCTCCGAGGGAAACCGGATGTGATTATGTGCGACATCTAGGAGATTTGAGATGGACCTAACCTAACAAGCCTGACATGTAGAACCATAGATCAGAATCAGAACCAGCTTTATTTGCCAGGTATGAGGACACATACGAGGAATTTGTCTTTGGAGCATCGTTACTCACACTGTGCTTACATACACAAAACAACCAAAACAATACATACACACTAATATATACACACCGTATATACATACTCTAAACAGAACAATATAGAGGCATGAGTGAACAAAGAGTGCAATAAAAATTATTTAAATACGGAGCATAGTGCAAGGATACTGGGATAAATAGTATTATGTTATTATATTACAATATGAACAGTATATGAACATTATGGACAGTTGGAGAATGATGATGATGAATGAATAACAAATAAAAGAGATGTGAGAATGGGAATGATGAATAAATAGTAAATAATAAATAGTAAATAACAAATAGTAAATAACAAATAAGTGAGAATAATAAATTAGAATGAGAATGATGAATAAATAGTAAATAATAAATAATAAGTGAGAATAACAAGTGAAATATGAGAATGATGAATAAATAGTAAACAATAAATAATAAGTAAGAATGAGAATGATGAATAAATAGTAAATAACAAATAGTAAATAACAAATAAGTGAGAATAAGAAATTAGAATGAGAATGATGAATAAATAGTAAATAATAAATAATAAGTGAAATATGAGAATGATGAATAAATAGTAAATAATAAATAATAAGTGAAATATGAGAATGATGAATAAATAGTAAATAATAAATAATAAGTGAGAATGAGAATGATGCATAAATAGTAAATAATAAATAATAAGTGAGAATGAGAATGATGAATAAATAGTAAATAATAAATAATAAGTGAGAATG
>NC_048430.1:170207-174215 GCF_013103735.1 Etheostoma cragini
AAGTGAGATATGAGAATGATGAATAAATAGTAAATAATAAGTGAGATATGAGAATGATGAATAAATAGTAAATAATAAATAATAAGTGAGATATGAGAATAGGAATGATGAATAATACTAAATAAGTGGAATAATGCGTTAATGTAGTGATCCAGGACTACCTGAGGGACAAGGTTCGGCACTGCTTTTGTTTAAAGCTCGTGAATAATGATGAGGACACTTACTGCACCTAGACATGGACTAAACTGAATCCTTACCCCCTTTTCAACCAAGGCAAACCTAGTTCTTATGCTTGACTGTTGCTGGTTTTAATCTGTCTTTAGTACCTGTACTCCTTTTTAACTTTCTGCACGACAGCTCTCCTGCGGCAGACATCTCCGGCTTTGTTCTTGAAGCCCCATCATGTTTGTTTTGAACATCTGTTGAGGAACACCCTGCTACGAGACTAGCTTTTCCCCTCCCTGATGACTTTAAGTCTATAATGAAGCTCTGTGTTTTAAAAAATGGCGGTCACAATGTATTTGTTGGTCTTGTTGGTCCTGATAATCCCGCCCCAGCCCCCTGATGTCAGCAGTATTTGGTTCAATCAGCTAAGGGGCGGTGCCACTCTGGAACCAGTATTACCTAGCCAAGAACAAGTTCTTTGGCTGTCAAAACACCTAGAACTGGTTCGAGATTAGGCACCAGGTCCGAACCGGGCCTCGAAATGCCTTCGTCGAAAAAGGGGGAAACAGATATTCTGGTGTGCATTTCATTAGTTTCTCAACTTTAACTCCTTGGTCCCAAGTTACAAGAGTGCAAGAACGAAGCATAAGTGCTTATTGTCATGCACCACAACACATCGTGTCCATGACTAGGAACCAAGCAGCACCGTAGAGTCATAGTTGGAGCCTGTAGTCCACCAGGATGTATCTCGTGCATGTGCATGTGCATGTGCATGTGCATGGCCGTGCATGTTGACAAACGGACGCAGGTAGAGACAAACAGGGTGAGTGGTGGACAGAGACACCGATTGCACATTTTCTCACCTGTGAACTTTTAGTTAGAAACGAGAAACAAATGAATGGACAGCGATGGGACAATTTGAGCAGATGGAGGCACAAATTGCTGCAGAGGTGACGACAGATGAGACTGCCTGTGAGTTTTTTTTAGAGGTTTCACAGTGCAAGAAAGCATCAAGAGGACAAAGAACTTTAGGTTACTTGCGTAACCCCGGTTCTCAGAGTAGCATGAGTGAGATGTCTCACTCATGCTTTGAATGAGAACTGATACGGATTGGTTTATTTCCTAATCGTAGAGCCACTTATGAATAAAGGAAAGAAAACCTTGTGAAAGTATATTTTAAAATATAACTTTTTATCTTATTATTACTGCAGTTGAAAAGATAGTTAACTGTGTTTTAGGTCACGCAGCTCTACTGTGAAACCCCCATAACAAGGATGAGAAAAAGAGGGGGATGGGGGGTTACCTGGGTGAATAAGCTCGCCGCACTGCCTTGACGGAGGAGTGGGCGGTGGGTGGAGGAAGAGGGGAGGGGAAGGGTGGAGGAGGGAGCTTGGAGAGCCCGTCTGCGCTCCAACCCCAGAGCCGACTGCAACCAGCCGGGGAGGATGAGCAGAAGAGAGAGGGGGAAGAAGAGGAAGAAGAGGAAGAAGAGGAGGAGGAGAGCAGCCCAGAGAAAAGATAGAGATGTGAGAAAAAAAGCAGAAGCTCTGTTCTCAGTACGTGTTGAGAACATGCACCAGTATCATGCTGCTCCACCCACCTCTGATGTATGCAACTACACAAATGTTATTAGTGGGAAATCCTTTAAGGGTGAAGCCTCACATGCTTGAGTCTAGAGCAAGTCTATATGTGTTAAGAGTCTCCAAAGATAGAGAAATGTGCTTTTATTTCACACTTAACACTTAAAAATGTCCTATCAAAATGGTTTGATCCTGAAAAGTCACTGATTTTTAACACTTGATAAAATAAGAAAATGAAAAATAAGCAGAATATAAGGACACAAATACAACAAATTGGACAAGTAGTCCGATCAGTGTTGAGTCAGGAACGGTGATGCCAAACAATTCAATATATCTCATTAAAATGTTGAATTTTGTTGCTAAATTTAAGTAAATATTAAGTTACATTTCATCACATCTTCACTTTGGTTCCGCTCTACTCCAGCCGATTGATAAAATCTGATATTATGTAAATAATTGACCTAAACATCTGATGTTTTTATTTTTATTTAACCTTTATTTAACCAGGAAGTCCCATGAGATTGAAATCTCTTTTCCGAGGGGGACCCGGCCAAGACGGCACACCGGTTTACAATTTAAATAGAAATAGAAAAACAGCCAAAGAGGAAAGGAACAGGTCACATGTGGCAGCTGCATTTTTTTAATTACACAGCATTTTATCCGCTGCACTTTAATTCAGATAGCTTCTGCCCAAACTTTACTTGTACTACCTTTAAATCCATTGTTTTACTGCTCATTTCTAACTAACTTATTATATATATCTATCTGTACAAATTCTGTCCATAATAATAGCAGTCTGTATATATATATTCATAGTACATATTCACCTGTAAACTCTGTAAACCATCAGTATATTATGGTAATTGCACATATCTGTAAAAAGTCCATTTATAGTAACATACACCTGTATATTATATTATATTCAGTACATATCCAGCTGTAAATCTTGTTCACAATACTAGTTTTCTATATTTTATATTCATAGGACAAACCTATCTGTAAAACTCTGCTTATAATAGTATTAATTTCTATATTTATCCAGTACATATCCACATCCTGCACTTATGGAACCAGTGTATATCCTGCACCTGCACCTGCTGCTATTGCACTTCTGGTTAGACCTACCTGTACCTGTACCTGTACCTGTACCTGAGTAATGATAATACAGTTGAATCTAATCTAATTTTAACATATGATGATATCAATATAAAAAAAGGGGGAACCTACATGTCTGATGCAGAAGAAATGACCGTAATGAGGGTAAGAATGAAGTGTATTCGAACATCTTTAAATCAGCAGTGGTCAGTAGTGTGACTGTGGGTTTGGGTTTGAGGTGCAGTGGTGCAGGTGGGGGGGGGGGGTTTCTGGGACGTACCTGGGAGAAAGACCCCCATGGGAGCAGTTGGTGGGCGAGGTCAGCGGGCTGCTGCGGCTGCTGGGCGGCCGCGGGGGGGTGCGACCCGCCGAGTTACCGGGAGACGCCTGCAAATATTAACAATAATAATCTTTATTTGTAGAGCAAATAAAAACAAAAACAAAGTTACAAAGTGCTTTAACAAGTGTGAAAACAATAATACCTCCCAAAAAAAAGATAAAAGCATGAAAACATTGAAAAGACTAAAATACAGATAAAGATAAAATGAGTAAAATACAATAAAATAAAAGGGGATAAAATAAAGTCAAATAAGATCGGGAAAGGCTCTCCTATAGAAGTGTGTTTTAAGAAGCGACTTAAAGGAGTTCCCTGACTCAGCTGACCTGGTCTCCTCGGGCAGGCTGGTCCAGAGCCCCGGGGGCCCTGATACCAAACCCTCTGTCCCCTTTAGTTTTCAGTCCAGACTCTGGAACAGATGCCAGACCTACTACTACCTTAGTAGTACAAGTTTTTATTGGAGTATTTGTCTGAAAGTTTAACTTTCGTGGGAACACAAGCGGTCATTGTGGCCTTCAAATCAGCTGGTTTTAGAAGTCCCAAGGTCCAGGTATAGGGGGGCAGGCTTTTGAAGTTGCTGCCCCGAGACTCTGGAACAAGTCCCCCACCCCCCCACCACGATATAAGCAATGTTACAGATGTCCAAACTCAAAACACATCTGTTTATTCTGGCTTTTAATACGTAGCGGTGGTGTGACAACTTTTCTGATTTTACTGTTTTCTATGTTTATTCTTTCTGTTGTATGTCGTGATTTTAACAAGGTATTATAGTCATCTGTTGCAACTTTATAATAACATCCAGACACTGTTTATAGATGGTTTATAAAGTAT
>NC_048430.1:174315-176428 GCF_013103735.1 Etheostoma cragini
CACACACACACACACACACACACACACACAAACACACGTTAAATAACTCGTCTCTTTGCTGTTGCTATGACCTGTTTGAGGTGTTAGTTAAAGGTTTATTGCAGAGTTTTTGCCACCGAAGCATGACAACAACACACTAAGGAGTCATAGGTGATGCCATAAAAAAAAAAAAAAAAACATCTGTAAAAGAACAAGAAAATGTAGAAATAGAAATAGAAATAAATAAAAGAATAAATAACTAAATATGGGAACATAAAGAAAAATAGCACAGTATAAAATATTTTTTTAATTTATTTTAGTGGGCTGCTGGATGGCTCAGATCCTGCGAGCGCCCCCATGTGTGGAGGTTTAGTCCAGGACGCGGTGGGCCGGGGGTTCGACTCCGACCTGCGGCCCTTTGCTGCATGTCGCTCCCCTGAATGCTGAAAATGCCCCAAAAATTATCTTTAAAAAACAAAAACAAAAAAATTCCCCATTTATTTGTTCATTTATTTCTGGATATTTATGTGTATACATATATAAAATGTATTAATATTGATTTTTTAAATATATTTTAATCTTTTGCATTCAATTGCTATTTTATCTGATTTATCCATTTTATCTATAGATGTTAATAACTTATTTTAGATTAGATAAAAGTGACAGCTAGTGTGTCCAATGACAGTAAAACCTTCGAGAGAAAGGAAATCTTCAGCAATTACCTCTTAATTAATAAAACAAGACAAAGGGAACAGGAGAAAGTTCCTTAACTTGAAAGTGAACATTAAGAATAAATCACATGTTAAGTTAAATGTTAAAAATGCACATTTGTTGCAGTGAGCGACGTGCAGCATGTAGCTTCAAATCAAGAAAGTTAAGCAAAAGCCCGAAACGAATGTCTTCTTCAGGAAAACTCACGTGTATCAAAGTTAAAAGCAAAATGCACAAATTCATGCACAACTTGCTGGAAACGTCATGTCAAGGTTATGTCAAGGTCACAGCTGGAGTTAAAACTGCACAGACCAAACCCCCACCTGCAGCTCATGCACACACTGAAGATGCATTTCAAAGTCCTCTGAAACATCTACAACCCATTTTCCCAAAATTCCCAGCCATTAACCCTTGTGTTGTCTTCCCGTTAACCATGAAACTCACCCTTCCAGGTCAAAATTTAACTTTTTTTGTTGCTTTTCTAAAGTTTTTGTCATTTTTTTCTGATTTATTTGTCACTTTTTCCAGCTTTTGGCGCTTAAAAAAAAAAAAAAAAAAAAACCTGAGCTGGTTTAGTAACAGGTTTTACATTTATTCTAGGACACCAAACCTCATTTGCATTAAATTATACATAAGGTTTTAGTTAAAAAGGCGTAAGTTATGAATTATTATGAATTATTTGGACTAATAGTTGAGATCAGAGCATGTTGAGTGAATCACAGATGGATAGATATCAAAATGTAGTCCAGATACTGAGACAAAATAAAAAAGAATTTAAATTCTATAAGATTAAATAAAACACCCAAAACTGTAATGAAAGTAATCATTCATTTTACCTGAATCATCCATGTTATTTTTGGGGCAATTTGGTTGAAATAAATCCATATTTCGGATACAAAACACCTTGAAACGGGTCAATTTGACCCGAGGACAACACCAGGGTTAACCGGAACCATGACTTGATTTTAGGAGCAGTTAGTGTTAAAAACACCTCACGCCGCTCAGTGAGAACGTGGATGAGCAGCTGCTCCCGGGCTGTTTCTGAGAGTTAAGAGAAGGTTCCTCCCTCTGCTCATGCGGTCTGATGGAGGTTCTACCTGCTTGCACCTCTCCTCCAGGTTGCCCTCCCCAGGCAGAGAGGCCACGGTGTTGGGTCGGCCTGAGAGATCCTCCCCTGCCCAGCTATGAAGGGTCTATGAAGGGGGCGCGTTGGACGAGGAAACGGCGATTGGAAAAAAAAAAAAAAAATCAAAAATCAAGATGTGAAAAGAATTGAAAAGTTGTGAGAGAAGATGGAGATTGCGAGGAGACTCCACACCCCCAACCGCCCCTCCTGACCTCCTGACCTCCTGACCTCCCGCCCTCCTGACCTCCTGACCTCCTGCCCTCCTGACCTCCTGACCTCCTGCCCTCCCGACCTCCC
>NC_048430.1:176528-181131 GCF_013103735.1 Etheostoma cragini
CTCCCGCCCTCCTGACCTCCTGCCTCCTGACCTCCCACCCTCCTGACCTCCTGACCTCCTGACCTCCTACCTTGCGGACGTCGGAGCTCTTGGGCTCGGTGGTCCAGGTGATGACGCGAGAGACGGCGAGCCGCGTCTCGCTGGAGTTGACGAAGTCGCCCGGGTCCATCTGGCGGGCGAGAGCCTCGATGTAGCGCAGGATGGCCACCTTCACCTTCAGGTTGGGGGTCTGGGTCTGGTCCACGATGAACCGCATCAGGATGTTGAACTGCTGCTCGTACGAGAAGGAATCTCTGCGGAGAAAAACGAGGAAATGCGGCATTAAAAAACGTCCAAAACTGAGTCGAAAACGTAAAAAAAAAAAGGCTGTTTTTCATCCGTTGTCCCTGGACAGATCTTAAAATTGTCTCCCTAAAAAACAACAACAGGAAGATTACGGTCAACAATACGAATATAAAAAGTAGTAAAACAGATAAAACTCTTTAAATCCCATTGATAAAAATCTGCTTTATCTTTTATCAACTCCTTAAACTCATCCAAGGAAGTGTTAGTTATAGTAGATAAGTCTAGTTTTTGCTATCTGGGCTTCATTTTGCCCCTCACTTTGCGACATTTTTGACACACTAAAGTTGTGCTCAGTGTTGCTTTTGTCTTTCTTGCAGCCTCTGATATCAACCAGGGTCCTTCAGTCAACCCCATAGACCCGGTACATGGAGGCAGCTAACAAGACGCGCACGCTAAAAAAGGAATTTAAGGCGTCCTACTACTGGGTTTACCTTGTTCAAAGCCGTAACAACCTGCCTTCCTAAAATCCCTTTGAGCCTTCTGATATTACAACCATAGATGTTGTCAGATGTTATAATAACCATGTAGACTAGATGCTTCACGTCTGCCACGTCAGTGTTGTAGGAGGTCTTAAAAACATCTTCTTTCAAACTAAAGAACTTATTTCCCATCTTAAAGTTTGACAACATGTTCAGACAACATGTTATTCTTTGTATTAGTCCAACTTTTCTGTACTTTTATAAGAAATAGTTGTATTTCCCAGCGGGTTTATTTGGAAAGAAAGCTGTTCACGTGTGTAAATGTTAAAAGCGCAGAAATTATAAATCCAGTATAATAAAACAACAAAAGCAAGACATTCCTATTTTTTTTGTGACTTTTTGAACGGCCAGTGACTAAAAAATGCATTTTTTGGAAGCAAAGATTGAAGCCAGCTGCCAACCTGGTGACGTCTAGGGCCTTCTGGACTTTGGCCTGGACGGAGCCCAGCAGGTCGGCGCCCATCTTCTTCAGCAGCTGGGTGAGCAGGACGAAGAGCCAGTCCTGCAGGTCGTCCCTGTGCAGCGTGACGAAGTCCACCAGAGTCTCCAGGAACATGCTGAAGACCTGAGAGAGGAGGAGGAAGAGGAGGGAAGTCAGGTTCTTCGTGGTGATTGTTTGCAACAAGTGAGTAAAACACGCAGTGCGGCTGAAATGTGACCGGACGGTTGGCTGTGGTGAGTCAACACTTACTCTCTGGTGTTTGTTAGAGTCCACAGCAGCAACGAGGCATGCAACGAAAAACACACTGTGGTCGTTAGTCCTGCAGTTAGTTCTCACATGGGAGCAGTGTATTCGGTCAGATAAATCAAGCAGGCATTTTACTTAATGGGACGAACGTGTGTCAGGGGCTCCTTGGCCTTCAAAACGCAAAATATCATTTAAAGAGACACAAAAAAACTAGAAGAAGATGACAAATGACATGCAAACACAAAAAACACACAAATTAGAGACTCAAAATGACTACAATGACACCTAACAGACCACAAAGAGATGCAAAATGACTACAATTACACCTAATAGACCACAAAGAGATGCAAAATGACTAGAAAGAGATGCAAAATGACTACAATGACACCTAATAGACCACTAAGAGATGCAAAATGACTACAATTACACCTAATAGACCACAAAGAGATGCAAAATGACTACAAAGAGATGCAAAATGACCACAAAGAGATGCAAAATGACTACAAAGAGATGCAAAATGAGTACAATGACGCCTTATAGACCACAAAGAGATGCAAAATGACTACAAAGAGATGCAAAATGACTACAATTACACCTAATAGACCACAAAGAGATGCAAAATGACTACAAAGAGATGCAAAATGAGTACAATGACACCTTATAGACCACAAAGACATGCAAAATTACTACAATGACACCTAATAGACCACAAAGACATGCAAAATGACTACAATGACACCTAATAGACCACAAAGACATGCAAAATTACTACAATGACACCTAATAGACCACAAAGAGATGCTAAATGACACCTACAAGACTCAAAAAACACTCAAAATGACTTTAAAGATACACAAAACCACTAAAAATAGATGTAAAATGACTACAAAGCAGCCTGGTGGTGCAGTGAGTAACATGCCGTGTGTTGCAGAAGCCCAGCTGGCCCTCACCTTGCTGTGAGGATCTGCAAACATCCTGGTGAAGATCTCACAAAGCCTCTTCAACTCCACGCGACTGACAGAAGAAAAAAAAAAAGCACATTTATATTTTAATGTCAGCATGTTCGGACAGTTCCAGATCTTATAAGTCACAAACTGAAGGGCCAAACATATTCCTGTATCAACAATTAGCATACTTTAGAATATACTTTAGAAACCTTATAACTAAAAGCCTCTCATCAGCTACTTTTTAACTACTTTCAACATTAAAAACACAATAGGACGCACTTTTTATAGACTCAAAAAAAGGAAAACTGGGATGCAGGGCAGTTAAAGTTAAAGAAATGTGGAGCAAATATCCTCTCAAGCAACCTAAAACAACTCCTCTCTCACTGTTTATTTACAGTACCAAATGTTTACATATACATCTGCGATACTGTACTTTAACTGTAATATGCAAGTACTTTCCACTGCACTTTAATTCAGATAGCTTCTGCCCAAACTTTACTTGTTATACCTTTAAATCCATTGTTATACTGCTCATTTTAGCCTAAAATTATTATATATATATATATATATATATATATATACCCATCTGTAAAAATATATTTATAATATGTTTATAATAATAGCCGCCTGTATATAAATATTCATAGTACATATTCACCTGTAAACTCTGTAAACCATCAGTATATTATGTTTATTGTACATATCTGTACATTTTCTACTTATAGTAATATCCAGCTGTATATTATATTCAGTAAATATCCAGCTGTAAATCTTGCTCACAATACTTGTTATCTATATTTTATATTCATAGGACAAACCCATCTGTAAAACTCTGTTTATAATAGTTTTCATTTCTATATATTTATCCAGTACATATCCACGTCCTGCACCTATGGAACCAGTGTATATCCTGCACCTGCTGCTATTGCCTACCTGTACCTGTACCTGTACCTGTACCTGTGTAATGAAATAAAGTTGACTCTAATCTAATCTAATGAAGTTCTCCAACAATGCTTGAAGTGAATTCAAACTTCCCAAACCCCAAAATAATCATTTGCAACCAGCACAAAACCCGAGAGATCAGCCAGGTCCTGACTCCCACCTGAGCATCCTCTGGCTCTTGAGCAGGTTCTGCAGGCCCAGCAGACCCTCCTTCCTCTCAGACCAGTTGGCGCTGGCGCAGTGGTTCAGCACCTCGGCCACGTCCTCCGTCTGACGCAGGTAGTGCGGCGCCGCGCCGCCGTTGCGCGAGCCGTACGAGCGCTCGGAGCAAGCGCTGGAGGCGTCGCTGTTGGCGTCGTCGTCCGAGTACATCCCCGGAGACTCGAAGCGCCGCCTCACCGGCCTCCGCTGAGTGGAAGAAGAAAAGATTTAGGGGGTTTGCAAACAGATCTGAAAGGGTCACGGCAGCATCTGCCTCAAGATCTAGACTAGGGGTTCCCAAACCTGTTCAATTGAAGACCCAAAAGAGAGATTCGGTGTCTCCCAGGGACCCAAATGTACAAAAATACACCATGAATCATGGTAAAATCTACATTTTCTGCTCCTGTTTTTTTTTATTACAAGTACTTACATTCAATATTTGTCGTCACAGGTTAATATAATTTATATTATGCCACAGACTCTTCCTTCATTACTCTAATTACACGTTCAATTTAATTTTTAACGTCACTTACACTGCAATAGTTTCTTGTATCATGGCAACTGCACTTTAAAATACCTTTTATTTGACGCCATTTTGCTTCCTTTCAGTCTACCATCTAATCAGTGTCTGTTGTTTGCCTCCATTTCCTGTGTGCTTACTTGTTTGTGTGTTTTTTGCTGTTATTTAAAAAAAAATGCTGCTGCTGTAATAACTAAATTTCCCCGTTGTGGGATGAATAAAATGTCAAATCTAATCTAATTTTTAAACTGTGGACAAAAGACGGAACAAACCATGAATTTAAATGTATATAAAGTATATTTACTCCATTATAAAAGTAAACAAAAACAGAAAAGGTCTCTATTCTCCTTTCTGTGTCCCACCCCTTTCTCAACTCATTTTCTTATCCCCTCCTAGGATAAGAGAAGAAAGAGAGAAGAGAGAGAGAGAAGAGAGAGAGAGAGAAGAGAGAGAGAGAGGGGGGGAGAGAGAGAGAGAGAGA
>NC_048430.1:181231-184354 GCF_013103735.1 Etheostoma cragini
TCTCCATTCACTCTCAGCACACCACTCACTCCATGCTTCCACTCAGACAGAGAGACAGAGAGAGAGAGAGAGAGAGAGAGACAGAGAGAGGGAGAGACAGAGAGAGAGAGAGAGAGACAGAGAGAGAGGGAGAGACAGAGAGAGGGAGAGACAGAGAGAGAGAGAGACAGAGAGGGAGAGAGAGAAGAGAGAGGGAGACAGAGAGATACAGAGAGACAGAGAGAGAGGGAGAGAGAGAGGGAGAGAGAGAGAGAGAGAGAGAGAGAGAAGAGAGAGGGAGACAGAGAGAGACAGAGAGAGAGAGAGGGAGAGAGACAGAGAGACCCCCAAAACAGACCAGTGGATCAGATCGATGAGCATTTTACCCTGCGACCCATTTTGGGTCCCGACCCTAAGTTTGGGAAACATTGATCTAGATCTACTGCTGTGAGAAGATCTACAGGACCATGCAGCTAGAGAGACAGACATGCAGGTTTCTGATGATGATGATGATGACGGTGATGATGATCTAATGATGATGATGATGATGATGTGAGACAGGCAAGGTTATTTCATGCTGGTTGGACTTTCTTCACCTCTAACTTCACGGTTAATTTGATCAAAAACAAGCAGTTGTTGTTGATTAGACAGAAAAGGAAAATCAATGGTTGTTATTCTGCAACAGCTGATATCTTCGGGTCACAGAGCCCCGCATCCCAACATGCTCTCCTTTCCATGTTCAGTCTGGGTTTAATGCTCATATTTCTGCATGCAAAGCGACAGAAATCAACACTGTCAGACAACATATGCTGCATGTGTACCTTACTCCTCGAGTCTCCTAAGAGCTGGAATTCACAAAGTCAAAGAAGAAAGAGGAGAGAGGGAATTACTGCAGGAGTCTACAAACTAACAACATCAACACATCACTCATTTATCGTCAACTAACTAACTAAATTGTTAGTTTTACACAAGAATAACTGGATTAGAGCTGCACAGAGCTGTTAAATTAAACTATTTTGATATTTGAATAATCGGTTTGAGTCACTTTTATTATAAAAAGTCAAACTTGTGTGATGCCAGCTGGTTAAATGTGAATATCTTCTAGTTTCTTATCTTATATTCTTAGTTTTTGTGACAGTTTGACTGAATATCTTAGAGTTGGGGACAAAACGAGACATTTGAGGACGTCTTCTTGGGCTTTTTGGGAAACACTGATCCACATATTTCACCATTTTCCGACATTTTAGACCAATCTACTAATCGATTCATCCAAAAAATGTATCAACACATTAATCAACAATTAAAAATGATTATTAGTTGCAACCATAGATTACATTTAAAGTTTGTTTATGTATTTAATTTAAGTTTTAAAGGTCACGGGCATGCCCCCGCCTTCTCAGTTAACCGACTAAATGGTCATTTTGGTCTTAGTTGACTTAGATTTCCTTAGTTGAGAAGTAGTTTTTTTATGTTTTTTTCATTCTGAATGACTTTTTCTAGAAACTTCTACGCACATCTCTGGTTAACACCAGATTTAGGCTGAATCTCATTTCTCTGTCTTACCCCTTCCTCTTGAAAGTGAGGACGCGAGCTTACTTGTAAACAAAGGGCTGTTGCACAGCAAGACACAATGGCTGCCGCATCGACCAGAGACACCCAGAAATGTAAGTATTTCCCGCTTGAATAATTGATTAAAAAGTCTTGTTTTGTGGTCTATGCTTTTGCAAGATTCTTTAGGGAGGAACTTAGTTTTAGAGTGTCAATTAAATCAACTTTTTATTGTTATACCTTACTTATTATTTATGTTAAATTGAGGACATGGTAGGTGTCTAGAAGACATGTCTTATTAAGTTATGGTAGGTGTCTAGAAGACATGTCTAATAAAGCTATGGTAGATGTCTAGAGGACATGTCTTTGTCCTATAAAGCTATGGTAGATGTCTAGAGGACATGTCTTTGTCCTATAAAGTTATGGTAGGTGTCTAGAGGACATGTCTTATTAAGTTATGGTAGGTGTCTAGAAGACATGTCTTATTAAGTTATGGTAGGTGTCTAGAGGACATGTCTTTGTCTTATTAAGTTATGGTACAGTAGGTGTATAGCTTTATTTGCATCAGGGCTATATAACCTATATTTTCCGCGTTCTTACCAGAGCGTCCGCGACGGCCGCCTCCACGTCGGTGCCGGTGTTGAGGATTTTCATGGCGTTGACGGACGCCGAGATCCGAGCCTGATGAGACAGACGGTCTGAAGAAGAAGAGATCAAACAACCATTAGCGGGTCAGGATTAACAGCCAATTACAAGGGACTACAATCTCCTTGTATACATTGCATAAGTATCAGATGTATGAAAGAAAACCAGACCCAGGAGGGTCTTGGTCCCCTGCTTTGTGGATTCTGGGACCAGTTCAGTTGCCTAAGACGGATTTACTAACTTCACTGTTTGTGTTGGAATTTGTTTGATCATACAGCATCATTCAAAAATACATTAAATAAATAAGATGCTATGACATATTTTTTGTGTGACTGGTATTTCCACTCTTCATTCTAACCCCAATCGGCCCGTCAGACACCGCCTAACAAGAGCCTGGGTCTGAGTCTGGGCCTGGGTCTGGGTCTGGGTCTGGGCCTGGGTCTGGGTCTGTCCCAGGTTTCTGTCTGAAAGGAAGTTTTTCCTCACCCCTGTTGCACTGTTGCTGGCTCTGGAGGAAACTACTAGAACTGCTGGGTCCTTGTAAATTATGGAGTGTGGTCTAGACCTCCTCTATCTGTAAATTATAGAGTGTGGTCTAGACCTCCTCTATCTGTAAATTATAGAGTGTGGTCTAGACCTCCTCTATCTGTAAATTATAGAGTGTGGTCTAGACCTCCTCTATCTGTAAATTATAGTGTGGTCTAGACCTCCTCTATCTGTAAATTATAGAATGTGGTCTAGACCTGCTCTATCTGTAAATTATAGAGTGTGGTCTAGACCTCCTCTATCTGTAAATTGTAGAGTGTGGTCTAGACCTCCTCTATCTGTAAATTATAGTGTGGTCTGGACCTCCTCTATCTGTAAATTATAGAATGTGGTCTAGACCTCCTCTATCTGTAAATTATAGAGTGTGGTCTAGACCTCCTCTATCTGTAAATTATAGAGTGTGGT
>NC_048430.1:184588-187650 GCF_013103735.1 Etheostoma cragini
TAAATTATAGAGTGTGGTCTAGACCTCCTCTATCTGTAAATTATAGAGTGTGGTCTAGACCTCCTCTATCTGTAAATTGTAGAATGTGGTCTAGACCTCCTCTATCTGTAAATTATAGAATGTGGTCTAGACCTCCTCTATCTGTAAATTATAGAGAGGTCTAGACCTCCTCTGTAAAGTGTCTCGAGATAACTCTTGTTATGAATTGATACTGTAAATAAAGTTGAATTGAAATTGAATTAAAATTGAATTAAAATTGAATTGAAATTGAGTTAAGATTGGACAATTACTCAGGTGTCAAACAGAGTTCAAATGTCTCACTAATTTTAGGAAAAGGCAACATAACTTGTACCAGACCCAATTCAAAGCTAATAGCAAGAGGAAGCTGCAAAACATATTTAGGTAATAACAACGCAACATATCTGCGCAACCAGCAACAAAAAATAAATACAAATGCAAAGAATACCATGAAAGTGCAAAAAGAGTGAATCAGCATAGCTTAATGAAAATGTCAAAACTCTTAATATGCTCTATTGCTTTAAAATGAAGCTGCAAAATAAAAACTTCTGCATTTGACTGATGATTTTTTCACACTCTCCGTCCACCAGAGACTGAGGAGAGAGGTGAACTTCGGCCATGCAAGGAGAGGCGTCACTCAGTCAGCCAGATAAATGAATGCAGACTAGAAGGATGGAAATACAGCTACTGAAATCCTTGCAAAACATGTCTTTATGTTATCTGGCGGACTGAGTGGATCCGCTTCCTGAGAGGACGTCGCTGGTCACCTGAGTAGCACTCTGCAGACGACAGGGCGCTGGTGGAACGGGAGTGACGCTGAGTCGCTGGAGGAGGAAGTTAGAGGAGACGACTATTGTTACAGAAACACAGGTAAACAGACACCTGACAACGTAGAAGACAACCTCGAGAATAACATATATATATATATCTACAGGAGCTCTTTACATGCTTGCACACACATCAGGAGATTAAGATAAGAGCTGCAAAGTCTGAAAAGAAGAGAACTTCTCTGACTGCAGTTCTTTAAATATGATTATTGTCTATTTTATTCGCTCCTCTGTGACAGTAAACTGAAGATCAGTCAGTTGTGGACAAAACGAGACATTTGAGGACGTTATTTTGGGCTTTTGGGAAACACTCATCCCCATTTTTCCCCATTTTCTGACATTTTATAGACCAAGCAACTCCATTAATCCAGGAAAGAATCCACAGATTAATCCAATTAAAACTTAAAGAGCATGCAAAGACTCAGGCAGGGAAATCTAGTCATCTAGACGGACAGATGTGCAGAATGAAAATGAGGTTTTTTTGGCTTTTGTTTTTATTAAGCTGTCAAACATCAAGCTAACATCACTCCTGTCGTCTTCTGAGCCATTCTGCGCACTTCCCAAAATGTACAGGAGTAGTTTACTACTCCCCTGTACGATAGGGGGACCAGACGTCCCCGGTTTCCCCGGTTTTGGTGACCTGTCCCCGGCTGGATCTGTCCCCGGTTTTCACTGTGACGGACAGATCCGAAATTGGAATTAAAGAAAGAAAACTGACCAAAACGGAGCCGATAGTCGCTCCAGACAAGCTCAGAGATGTTTCAGAAAGCCGTGTTTTACGATGCTAAAATCACTGTTTATTTACCTGGAGTCTGGTGGGTTTAGCCAACGCAATTTCGCGGACTTATATATTTAAAAAAAGGATCTTAATCTTTAACAGAAAGGTCGACCTCCTTAGAAATCCTTTCCATAATGTTGTCAGACACTTAGAATATTAATCTGAGTCCGTCAGTAGCAAAACCAGCACTTTAATGACGTAAATACAAGCTGGACAATTATCATATTAACATTAACAACATAACATTCCCCTCTGAGGGGTATGGAGTAGCAGCAGGGGGGAGTCTAGGATCAGACCTTTGGGGGGGGGCGGGGGGGGGGGGGGGGGGGGGGGGGGGGGGGGGGGGGGGGGGGGGGGGGGGGTCTCAGCCCCTAATGAGAACAGCTCTAGGTCTAGTGTCCCCATTTTAAGTTTTACTCAAATAATAACATGACGTGTTTTGGAGGTAAATACGCTTCTGAGCTGAAAATGTCCCTGGATTTTGTCTGTGAAATCTGGTCCCCTTACTGTATGAGGTCTTGCGCGGAGGTTTTGTTTGTTTTTTTTTGGGGGGGGGGGGGGTTAGTACTCACCCAGGGGGGAGAAACCCCTGGCGGGGCTGGTGTCGCGGCTGCTCTCGCGACTGGTTTCGCGGCTGCAGCCCTGACTCATGCTTGGCCGGGGGATTCGGCTCCGGGCTGGAGGAGCAGGGTAGAGAGACAGAGAGACAGACAGAGAGACAGAGAGACAGAGAGACAGAGAGACAGACAGACAGACAGACAGAGAGACAGACAGAGAGACAGAGAGACAGAGAGACAGACAGCAGCGCAACGGAGAGTTTAGCTCGTAGCACAAACAGCCAGACACTGACACACCTGAAGCTCTGCAGAGAAAGTTAGTCGGGCAGGAGAGAAGGGAGAAGAAGACTTAGGGATGCTGCGGGTAAAGTGTTAGTCTGAGGACCAGGACCAGGACTCTGGTTGTCTTGTGGGGTTAGCGTGCAAATCTGTGCACCACATCGACCTCGAAACAATCCAACGTACATCTCACTTCTGGGGTATTTTGATCCAAAGACTCCCTTTAACCTGCAACTCTTAGTTCACCTTTGTATTTACAGCAATGCTACCGTCCATATGGTAAACATATAAGTTTCTACCCACCAATTTACGCATAAAACATCATTTTAAAACTAACTGGATTTGTGTGATTGACTTCTGAATCACTTCATTTACAAAACCAACCGTAGCTCTATCCTGTGTTGAGTTAATGTTATAACAAGCCAGATAAAATGTCAATACTCTGGCTTTAAATGGACGTTTGGTGTACATTTATGGTCTTAATGCTGTTTTAGGGGCTCCTCCACCCACACAAGAATTATTATGGGACATATACACTCACCGGCCACTTTATTAGGTACACCTGTCCAACTGCTCGTTAACACTTAATTTCTAAGCAGCCAA
>NC_048430.1:187750-200902 GCF_013103735.1 Etheostoma cragini
AGGCAGTTCTGAAGGCAAAAGGGGGTCCAACCCGTTACTAGCACGGGGTACCTAATAAAGTGGCCGGTGAGTGTATGTTATACTTTGGAATAAGATAGAAGATATTTTATAGTATCCTGCTTTGGATTTCAGTGATTAAGTTTCAGATTTGAAATGTCTTCAAATGCAGCTTTAATTCCTTCAAGTGCTTCAACTTCAACAAAGCCTCCAAAAGACAACATTTAACTAACTTTGGTTCAAATGCTTCTTTCAAACATGTTGTCATTTCCAGTACTAAAGACCTCAGGTTAAATCTGAATTTCTGACTAATATTATGAAATGTATTTGTTCCAGCTGTGTGGTTGAACTCCTTACCCGTTCCTGATCTGGTGGGGCTGGTCTCTCGGCTGCAGCCATGGCTACGGTGACCCCGGGGCCGGCTCTTGTCGTTCAGGCCGGTGGAAGTGATGCTGCTGGTGCTGGTGGTGGTGGGGGGGGGGGCGGTGCCCATGGTGGTCCTCGGGATCCTGCCGTACGTGGAGCTTAGCAGGCGGCCCGGAGAACCTGACCTACTGCCGGCTGAAAGTAGAACGTATTTTAGTGAAAATGTAATTAATCCTTACTGTCTTGCACTGGAAAAACTCTCTTTTAAGGGTAAATATCTCGTCTTTGATAATATAGATAATAGATGGTTTCACTGGCTGCTTTTAAAGCACTTTTAAATGACATGGAGGCTGAACACAATGGCTGTAGATGTTATGATTGATTATTCTGACGAGCCTTGTTGTTATTCACTATTGTTGAAATTTAGATATTTTATGACCTTGTTACTCATTATTTATTAACAGCATAAAGTGTTTTATGTTTTATGTTCATGATATATGATATTTGTTACATGTCTGCAACCTTGTTGTTTGTGCTGCTGCTTATCTTGGCCAGGACACTCTTGGAAAAGAGATTTTTAATCTCAATGAGTTTTTCTTTCTGGTTAAATAAAGGTAAAATAAAATAAAAAATGTGCAGATCTTTTGTGGTGTCATGGTCTTCTTAACCCTCATGTTGTCCTTGGGTCAAACTGACCCATTTTCACTTGTTTTTATTGTCACAAAAACATACATTTTTTTAAAATCTTTGAAAAAAACAACAACCAAATCGTCAAAAAAAAGCACCCAAAACATTGAAAACATTGGAAAAAGTGATGGTTATATTGAAAAAAAGTGACCATGGTTGACAGGAAGACAACACAACCTTCAACCTTCGTATTAAGTATATGTCTGCGTGTCTTTGCTTAGTTTTATTTGTAGTGCTCCTCTCTTCAGATCAACTAGGTTAACCTTAGATTTACTGATCTACTGTACCAAATATCACATGTTACAGCCCTGTCATGTTTCTTTATTTTATTGAAGATGAGCCTTACTGTGTCAGTTCTGATCTGCACCTGTATTATATTTGTTGTAGTGTGATTATCTTGATTATCTGCCTTTTGCAATTTTGCTAGCTAACAAATGTAGATATATTGTCTATCTATCTATCTATCTATCTATCTATCTATCTATCTCCATATCTATCTATCTCCATATCTATCTATCTATCTATCTATCTATCTATCTCCATATCTATCTATCTCCATATCTATCTCCATATCTATCTATCTATCTATCTATCTATCTATCTATCTATCTATCTCCATATCTATCTATCTCCATATCTATCTATCTATCTATCTCCATATCTATCTATCTCCATATCTATCTATCTATCTCCATATCTATCTATCTCCATATCTATCTATCTATCTATCTATCTATCTATCTATCTATCTATCTCCATATCTATCTATCTATCTCCATATCTATCTCCATATCTATCTCCATATCTATCTCCATATCTATCTCCATATCTATCTCCATATCTATCTATCTATCTCCATATCTATCTATCTATCTATCTATCTATCTATCTATCTATCTATCTATCTATCTATCTATCTATCTATCTCTCTATCTCTCTATCTATCTACATATCTATCTACATATCTATCTATCTATCTATCTATCTATCTACATATCTACATATCTATCTACATATCTATCTATCTATCTATCTCCATATCTATCTATCTATCTATCTACATATCTATCTCCATATCTATCTATCTATCTATCTATCTCCATATCTATCTATCTCCATATCTATCTATCTATCTATCTATCTATCTATCTATCTATCTATCTATCTATCTATCTATCTATCTATCTATCTAGGTTAAAGTTTAAATTCCTCTGATGCCCTTTATCCCAAACGGGAGGACAACATCACATGAGAAGCTGCTCACGTTGAGACTGCGAGACCACTTTCCCTCGGCTTCTTCCCCGGGTGTCTGTCACAGACGGACCGGTTCCCGAACTCGTTCTTCTGGTTCGTACTCGACCTGGAGACGCAGAAAAACAGAAAAACACAAATCTTTATACTCACATCTGACGATTGCTTTGGTTTGGAAGTTTTCTACACTTCTGTCATGCAGAGTAAAAATACATCTGAGATCATAAGGACGGAAACGTGACAGAAGATACGAGAAAGGGAGCGGTGGTCTTCATGAAATATGAAAAACACGTGATTTGATCCTATCCACTAATTTAGAAAAAAATAGGCATTCATAAAAAACAAGCTGTGCTTCTTTTTCTCTGACCTCTGGAAAAAAAATCAACATAGAAACTTAAAAAAAATAAAATAAAAAATCCAGAGCCAAAGGACACGTGATCAACCAAAAACACATTAAAGTTAAAATCCCGACTGGGTTTGTTTCCATATCAGAAGAGAACTGTTTTAATGTATCTTGAGGGCTGCATGAACTATATATATATATATGTTTGTTTATAAATACATGATGATAGGTGGAAGGACAGTCCTGCAGTAGCCGAAGGTTTTGCTTTACCCATTTGTGCCGTCATGTGTGCAGCAGAGAACGCACCGTCATTGGTTCAAATGCACAGGAGGCGGGTCTTGTTGGCTATTTAAAGCCACGTGACCACCTAAAATGCACCGTAGTTTGCTGAAAATCACGTCAATCACTCAACCAGACAATACATGATAATATAACTTATTGCTCAGATATGCATTGCTCTTAAGACCTTCCTTTTTGATGCTGCCTTTCTTTAAATTAATGCTCATTTCTTTCTTATGCTGCACCGTAACTTTTATTCTGGTGTTTTATGTGTCCTAATGTTTCTATTTTGTTTTTAACTGTCTATTCATGTGTCTTATTGATTTTTAATGCTTATGACTTTTAACTGTTTGTACTTGTGTTTTATCTGTTTAACGGATTTTGTGTAAAGCACTTTGAATTGCCCTGTTGCTGAAATGTGCTCTACAGATAAAGCTGCCTTGCCTTGCCTTATTGCTCAGATATGCATTCACATTATACAAGAGGGGAGAATAGTCGACAGATTTCTTTACCACTACCTAAATCTGACTGGATGAAGAGGACTGGGTTTTAGAGGTCAGGTGTATATTGGAACAATCTTCCAGTCTGGATTCGGGACCACAACGGAAAAACTGGTTTTAAAAAAAGTCTTAGATTACATTTGTTTTCGATAACATAATATTGTCCGGATTGGTTGAGTGAGGTTGTATCATGTGCTATATTATTCTTTATTATATTTAGTGTGTTAGTACTTTTTGCATTGTCAGTTGTGTTTGTGAATTTTTATATATTTAGATATATTTGTGAGTAATTTTGGTTGTATTCGTTGTCTTTTGGATGCATTGTTTGGACCCCAGGAAGATTAGCTGTAGTCTCGGCGTCAGCCAATGGGGATCCTTTGAAATAAACAAATAAACAAATAAAACAACACGCACGTGCTTTTGTTTACGAATTTTTGAGAGACGAGCGAGAAAATGGCGACGACGGAGGAGGAGTTAGACAGCGAGGGCGGTGACGTTGAGGTGGAAGATGGTGAGGAGTTTGGGAGGAAGGACGTGGTCGATGATGATGATGATGATGATGATGAAGAAGATGGATGATCCTTTGCGCCACGCAGCAGCCGGCGGTAGATGTGATGTGTCGGCGCGAAGCATCCGGCACAAACGGGTTAATAACGAACCTAGCTGAGGGCAGAGAGACGCCACAGTGAGACTGTGGGCTAACGAGTCTTTCTAATGACGTATTTTCACAGTCTGACACTTCTACAGTTTTACAACTAACTGAGACTTTAACTTGCAAAATTATCTTTCAAATTGATGAACACCATGTGTGTATTTCATGGCTCAATTGCTGTATATTTCAAGCCTGAGTTTCTTTTCCTAGTTTTTTTTATCTGAGTTAAGAAATCTGAAGATAACCTGCTATTCAGCTCTAGAAATTACTTTAAACTTGTTTGTTTTTAGACTGACTTTGGATTTTAGCTATCTTCTGTTGTAATAGCAATGCTTTTCTTATTTCTAGAGCCGAGTTTTGTTTATGATGCTGTACTCTTGTTAAAAAAAACAAAAAAATCAGTGAAGCGTATATGTTAAGAAATTAGATATCTCTCCCTTAAGTGTTAACTTGACATTTTATGTTTGATTGCTGCCAAAAATGGACAATAATCAGATTGGTTAAATACGTGGAAACGCACTCATTGGAAGGTATTCTGTCCAGCTTTCAAATATGTCCTTTGTACAATCGGTCTTTCGTCCTGTTGTCAGTCCAGTTAAAGTTAAATAACGTCCCATTGTTATTTAACAGAAAGGTGGAGGGTGGGTGGGGTTTCCCTCTCTATTGCATACTGTGGACTGATCCAAGTGTAGGAGACAGGACACCATGCATAGACAGTCCATGCATAGACAGTTCCATCACAGACGACCACCATTACACGACTGATGGGGAGCAAAACAACACACCGAGGAGGCACGGAGGAGCATCGCTCCCCCCCCCCGCCCACACATGGAGACACACAGCACACAGCTTACCATCTGCGTCTGCAGACCACCAGCCGTCTGACAGGTGGAGCCCGGGATAAACACAACAAGGATCAGGGTCAAGAGGGTTGAGCTTTAGAAATGCTTGACAAAAGAAGGATGAGCTGGGATACAGGAAATGGGACTGTTGCAGCTGGGAGTGTTGTCTGATTTGATGTCATGTTATTTGACAAAGATCCTTAAATAGTCTGTGTTAAGAGAAAGAAGTCCTTCTGTGTCGCACATTTGTGAATTTAAGGCAACTTGAGGCATAAGATCAACCGTGTTTGCAGCTTGGAATTCTGTAATGGGACTTGAGTGCATCTGCAGCTTGTTTTAACAACAATTAAAGACATTGGTTGGATTTTTGGGACAAGTGGTTGAGTATAATTCACACCTTTTGTACAACAAATGTTAAAAGTTCTACATATCAGTACTACATGCTACATGAATCTCACACATCGATGTAAACACTGAGCTGCAGGTAAACAGCTTTAAAAGTCATAGTTCAAGTAAAGTAACATTACAGAATAAAACATAAAAGATATAAGACATAAGATGGTATTTGTCAGCATCAATCATTAGGTTTAGAAGATGATCTTTGATTCTTTGAATTAAACAGATGGATTTCGTAGACTTTTCTTCATGCATACTTGTATCTTTAAGCTAAATACTGCAAATACTAACAGCTCCTTAATACTAGCGACAGCTATCAATATTGTTTGTAGCGTGAAGCGTATATAAAATGTTGTTAAATCGCCCCGCGTGATTCAAACATTAAAATTTAAAATGCAGCGTGTCTCACCCAGCGAAGCGTAGGACCCGGGGGGGAGGGCCGAGGCCGAGCTGAAGGGTGGAGCCGACGGCTGCATGGCGGAGGACACGGCGGGCATCCTGGTGCGGGCGGTGGCGGTGGCGGAGGCCGCCGCGTTGACGTCCACGTCGCTGCGAGAGCGCTGCAGGGAGCCGGGAGAAGAGGCTGCAGCAGGAGGCCTGGTGTGGGAGGCTTTGGCTGGAGGAGATGGAAATAATCCAACATTACAGCAGTTTAACAGTCAGTTTAACAGTCAGTTTCTTCCTGTTATGCAGTGCACTTAACCTGCGACGCACACTGAACTCACTTTTAAATATAATATATATACTATACATGGCAATCAAGAGATATGACTGTGTGTTCCTCGCCTTGATTAATGATAAATGGAAGAATCATGTATTCTACCTGAGAGAGCTGCTGCCACTAAATCACTTATTTTTGCACTTGTGGGCAACCTTTTCCAACTTTAAAGTCTTTAGCTGACACTAAAACTATGTTTTGGACACTAACTTTATCAATTACCTGATGCTGTGAATGTATTAAAAGGACAAAATGACTCACATCTTGTTGTCCCGCTTCCAAAGGTGTTTTTTACAGACAGCGGTCGACTGAGGAAACAAAAAGCAAAAAGAGATGAATAAATATAAATAAAAAAATATGTGAAATACAACATGATATCCTCCACTAATAGAAAAAGATATGGAGGGAAGCATGTTTGCTACTACTGTTAATAAAAATACAACAGCTTGTAACAAAATATTAACATACTGTTCATCATTTGTGTAGCTAACAGAATAATTTAGCACAAAACCATCAATGCAAAAGGTGTTAATGTGACATAAACGGCACAAAGATCAAAGCTGGGCTAAGATAAAGAGAATAAATCAACACTGACACAACAAGATGGGACAGGAAACTTATTGAAAATGATCTCATGTCGACTGGTGGGTGTTTTTAACACAGTAATCAGGGCCTACAAACTGGACAAAAACTACTATTTTTTAGACATTAGTTATTAATTAATTGCACAAAAAAAGTCAGATGTCATAATCTACTAAAGAAGCTTAACATGTAAGCAAATAAGAGACATAAGTCTTTGAATTTTAACAGCCACTGAGTACTTGAAATAGTACTTGAAATTGAAATATTTTATTTTGAAAGTGATGCATCTGAATTTATTTGTTCTGAATTCACCTCTTTGAAATTTAAAATTCTTGGTGTCCACTTGAAAAACCTGAATTTCCATCCATATTATTCAATGTTTGTAGTACATATACTGTGTATTTATGTGTTGTTGTGTTGATGTAGCCACTACAATGTTAGCATTGCCCTGAGTAATCCAAACTTCACTCAGAAAACAAGCATTTTAAAAGCTGTTTGCTTAAAATCATGTGGACAGACCAGTATGAATTCTCTTTATTAATCATCATCATGAAGTTGTTATTTCAGGATACTTTAATTCAGAATGTACCTGGGACTTTCATGACTGGTACAAAGCAGCAATAGTGGTTATTTCAGTCATGTTGATGACAGAAAGTTGCGAGTAAACACACATGATCCTGCGATCAGTGAAAGCCGTTAAGACCTCTGTACGTGCCATAAAATACTGATAAAATCGGCTCTTTAATTGGCAAACGGTGTCATTTTGATTGAGTGAGAGTCTACGACGCCAGCAATTAATCTATATATAGGGGACATAATCAAAGTGCTTTAGGTGTCACCAAACTGTCCCTCCGTCCTCGCATCTCTTCCTCTCTTCTAACCCTTCTTTGGGAGGATCTAAGACACGAGGAGGAGTGATGCAAGCGAGGAATCACATCCTTCTTCTCATGTTCCCCCGTTAATCAATTAACCGACAGACCAAAGAAGAAGGGGAAGCGTCTCACTTGAGGCTCTCCTGGGAGGAGGAGGAGGAGCGATCCGAGGCGGGCAGCGACACCAGGCTGTCTCCGGTCCTCACATGGGCCTGCAGAGCCTTCTGATAGGACGCCTCCAGGCCCTGGAACAGCTGATCCGCCTCCCGCCTGAAGTGGCCGTGGAAACTCCAGTAGCACCTGCAACAGCAAACCCGAAATCACGGTTCTCTTAGTCGCTGTTTCTCAACTCTCAAGCTGCAGCTGCAACAAGCTGCGACGTGTCTTACGTCGGTGAGAAAACAGAACACGCAGCTTACTTTCTGGCCACAGAGCGAGCCTCTGCATCGGCATCGTGGATCCCTTTCTTTATCGTCTCCATCAACACTGTTCCATGTCTACACAGGTGGAGGAAGAAAAGAGGAAAATCAGAGCTAAAACGGTCATAAAACATCAAAAGGTTTATAATGAAGTCGGTAAAACACCTGAGACGAGCGGCTGAACAAGAACCTTTTCAAATATAAGTGAATATATTTGTATAAATCAGGAAAATATCCGATTAAATGATTAATAAATAGTTTTTGGGCAAATTAATTACACCTAAAGCCATAAAAGCCCTAATTGTTTGTATTGTGTTTCTGTAACAGTGCTTCCATTTCTTCACACAGACACACACAAACACACACACACACACACACACACACTCATATACACACACACACACAGACAAACAGACAGATGGGTCGATGAGAACCAGAGAGCTTTCTGGGCAGTTTCCTGTTGCCTGATTTGGCTTTTCTTTAGCAAATAAGAGTCTGGATTTGTATTTGGGCCATATTTACAGACACACACACACACACACACAGACACACAGACACACACACACAGACACAGACACACACACGCGGGTCGATGAGAACCAGAGAGCTCCCCTGGTACTGTTGGGTTGGGGGGTTCAGCTCGGGTTTCTCCCTGGCGGCAGTGGTAGCAGCAAGAAGAAACACAATGGTGCTTTCTGGAGGCAGACAGAGATCCCCGACCCCCCCACAACCCCCCAGACAGAGATCCCGACCCCCCACCACCCCCCCAGCATAGCCAGGGAAAGTGCTGAGATAGACCACAACCTGGCCGGTGTCACATTTCCAGACCAGGCAGTCTGCCGCACTTTAAGCCACTCACAAGTCACCATTTTATGCTTATTGTACAAATATCTGCAATAAATACATATATACTAGCTATAGTAGCTATATACAGTTATATATCGTTGGTATTATTACTGATGGAGGTAAAAAACAGTTTTGTCTTGAGATAACGTGCTGTGTGATCTTTCCTCACCTCTCTAGAGAGCTCGTCTGCCACTCCTGCTGCAGCAGGTCCAAGAACTCAAAGCAGCGCCTGCACCACAGAAGAAGAACTGTTAAAGTCGGGATCTGACCCACTAGGAGCACGACATCCATTCATTTCTATATTTAATTTAATTTCATAACTACGTGATTTTTCCAAGACTGTGTCGAGACCATGAATAAGAAATATCATCAGACAACCAACAACAAAAATACACAAATTAAATTAAAGCATGTAGACAAAAAAAATTAAATGGATATGTTGAAATAAAATAGACAAATAAAAATGCATTAAAAAAGTATTAAAATAAAACAAATTTATAACTACAAAAATTAAAAATATTAAAATAAGAAAGTAAATTTAAAATTAGATAAACAAACATTAAACAAATATTTAAAAAATATATAATTTATAAAACATAAAAATACAAATACATTAAAATACAATAAATATACCTAAATAAAAATGCAAAAAATTAAACAGTGCATTAAAAATAGAACATTACTATTAAATACATATTCTTAAAATAAAAAAATAGCATATATAATAAGTATATAAACATTTATAAAAACAAAAACATATAAAATATTAGTATATTAACCCAATGATATATAATAAATGAAATACAAACATAATAGATAATTTAAGTAAAGCTTAAAATTAAACAAACAGCAAAAATAGAAACATCTGAGTAAAATAAAATAAAATAAAATAAAATAAAATAAAATAAAATGTCACTCACCGTCTCACAGCCACAGATTTGGAGGAACAGTTGCTGGTGATGATGGGGATAAGGCGAGGGTAGTGTGTGTGCTGCAAGAAAGACAAAAACTAGCGTCAAAACCTGTTGTGGAAATGTCTCACAGAGACACTAGACACAGAGACACTTCCAGGTAAATATAGAGACACAGAGACACTTCAAGGTAAAGACAGAGACACAGAGACACTTCCAGGTAAAGACAGAGACACAGAGACACTTCCGGGTAAAGACCGAGACACAGAGACACTTCCAGGTAGATACAGAGACACAGAGACACTTCCAGGTAGATACAGAGACACAGAGACACTTCCAGGTAAAGACAGAGACACAGAGACACTTCCAGGTAAATACAGAGACACTTCCAGGTAAAGACAGAGACACAGAGACACTTCCAGGTAGATACAGAGACACAGAGACACTTCAAGGTAAAGACAGAGACACAGAGACACTTCCAGGTAAAGACAGAGACACAGAGACACTTCAAGGTAAAGACAGAGACACAGAGACACTTCCAGGTAGATACAGAGACACAGAGACACTTCCGGGTAAAGACAGAGACACAGAGACACTTCCAGGTAGATACAGAGACACAGAGACACTTCCGGGTAAAGACAGAGACACAGAGACACTTCCGGGTAGATACAGAGACACAGAGACACTTCCAGGCATTCTTCATCCTCCTCTCCTCCCAACCAGCCACACGTTGTCTTTGTTAAGTTGTTGTTAGATTGTAAGAGTGGACCTCCAGGTGTGTACCTCTAGTTAGTTTAATAAATACACTGTGACAACAAAATAAGTTTTTGGGCTGCTTGGGGGACGGGGAGGATGAGGTCTTTCTTCTGGTTCATGTTGCGTCCTAGACCCCTCCCACCAGACCGGGACACATCATCATACAATCATCTCAGAAAAGTTGCCACGTACTCGGAGGATGAGGCGGACGGTGGCGATGCCGGAGGTAGCCATGACTTTGGCACTGTTGGGGACCAGGTTGAGGAGGGTCGGCATGATGGCCTCTGCCGCGTGGTCGAACCGGCTGCCCAGCACCAACGACAGGTGGCTGATGGGAAAAGAGCAGAGCAGACACTCAGGTTAAACCAGAGGGGCAATAAGCAAACTGTGTGTTATAGAACGACAACAAGCAAAGGAACATGAAGATTGTTCCTTAAACCTTAACCCAAATTGCAAATTGCCCCGTTGTCCTATATCAATGTTCTTTCTAATTCCCCAAAATAACATGATTGATTCCACCCAACGCTCTTTGCCAAGTACACATCTCTACTTTCATTAATTTTGGGGCGTCTTATTCAATTTTATAGCATTGTAAAACAAATGGAAGTGTTGTTGAAATAGTATTGAGTAAAAGTTGACATATTCCAGTCTGTGATTATCATCAACATCCATTCCTTTAATTTTAGTCTCAATAATCCCTAATTTCTGCTTTTCGAACTCAAACAAATGAGGTTTATTGACCATAAATTCCAAAAATAACTGTAGTGTAAATTGTAGTTAGTGTTAAAAAAGTGTCAAGTGGTGAAACAAAAAGAGGACAAAAATGTAAGAAAAAGTTAAAAACATTGATAAAAAGCATTGATTTTTGTCAGGAAGACAACACAAGGGTTAAATGTGCGTTACTTAGGTTACCCATCCCTCTCCGAATTCACCTTCGTGTTGTCTTCTCGTCAACATTGAAAATCAACACTTTAGTTGACGTTTTTTAATCAATGTTTTTAACTTATTAACTTTAGTTTTACAGTTATTTTTGGAATTTATGGTCAATAACCTCATTTATAGGAAATTATACCTAATGTTTGAGTTAGAAACACAGAAATTAGGATTTATTGAGACTAAAATTAAAGGAATTGATGTTGATGATAATCACAGACTGGAATATGTCAACTTTTACTCAATACTATTTCAAAAACACTTCACTTTGTTTTACAATGCTATAAAATTGAATAAGACGCCCCAAAATTAATGAAAGTAGAGATTTGTACTTGGCAAAGAGTGTTGAGGACAACATGAGGACAACATGAAGACAACATGAGGACAACAAGAAGACAACATGAGGACAACATGAGGGCAACGTGAGGACAACATGAAGACAACATGAGGACAACACGAGGACAACATGAGGACAACATGAAGACAACATGAAGACAACATGAGGGCAACATGAGGACAACATGAGGACAACATGAAGACAACATGAAGACAACATGAGGACAACATGAGGACAACATGAAGACAACATGAGGACAACATGAGGACAACATGAAGACAACATGAGGACAACATGAGGACAACATACTATTTCAAAAACACTTGTTTTCAAAAGCTATAAAATTAAACAAGATTTATGAAAAATATGAATGAAAATAGAGATTTGTTATTTTGGGTAGTTAAAAAGAACATTAAAATAGGAAAATGGGACACTCACTCCATTTGCTTTGTAAAAACCATGTTTTAATTAATTTAATTAATTAAGATTTGTTCGCACTGAATAACATTCAGCCGACTGTATGTGTTGCAGCAGATTTAAAGGGAAACTGTTGTGACCTCCGGGTGGTCTTACCTGAGAGTGAGGCACGCCTCTCGGACCACCTGAGAGCGGAGGTCCTTTGCGGACAGTTTGAACGCCGCCTCCATCAGCCGGAGCTGCTGCGGAAACCCGTCAAACTCCACCGCGCCGGCCAGGAGCAGCGAACGCACCTTCTTCAGCTGGAGGACCACGAGATGAGAAGAAACAGCAGTAAACAACGAGACATTTAACCCTAACTGATCCCCTTATATGTGTGTCTTTTCCACCAAGGAAGTTCTGGTGCTGGTTCGGAGTCAGGGCCAGATATCGAACCGGTTCTTTGCTTTTCCACACAAATAAACCTGGTTCTCGGCCAAGAGAACAGGTTCCAACTCAGCACCAACGTAGCGCAGGACTAGAGATACGAACCGGTTACGTCAGGTGCATTTTGAAAACCCCCGTCAGCTGTTAACCATAGAGAGCTGTTAATGTTAGCTTTGGACATGGATGGGAAACCAGAACCACCGTGGTCTGTGGAGGAAACTACCGGTCTGCTGGCTCTCAGGCTGGGGAAGATCCAGCTGGTTCTTAGAGAACTGGAGAGCAGAACCAGCACCAAACTGGCACCAGAACCAGAACCAGCACCTGGTTAGCCTTGGTGGAAAAGACATACTAATAAGATGACTGAGGGGTCTTACAGCTGCCACTCGGAGCTCCCAGTCCCTCTTATCGTCTGACAGCACGTCTCGGATCTTCGTCATGGCATCCTCAACCTCCCTGTTGGAGTAGATCTGCAGGAAATGAATGAAGGAGAGGATAGATGAGAGGAAAACGAGGACAAAAAACACTGGACAACGCTGAATGTGGGATCCGGTATCGGGTCTCGGGGGCAGCAGCTCCAGCAGGGGACCCCAAACTTCCCTTTCCCGAGCCACATCAACCAGCT
>NC_048430.1:201002-202751 GCF_013103735.1 Etheostoma cragini
AACCACCTCAACTGGCTCCTTTCGACGTGAAGGAGCAGCGGCTCTACTCCGAGCTCCTCTCGGAGGACTGAGCTTCTCCCCCTATCTCTAAGGGAGACGCCAGCCCCCCTCCTGAGGAGACCCATATCGGCCGCTTGTACCCTGGATCTGGTTCTTGGGGTCCTGACCCAGCCTTCAGGACCATAGGTGAGGGTAGGATCCAACACTGACCGGTAGATCGAGAGCTTTGCCTTCTGGCTCAGCTCCCTTTTTGCGATAAATGTGATATTTGATTAAACATCTGGAATACCTGCACTGTGGGGACGTCCTCAAAGGCCTGGATGAAGTCCTCTTCGTCCACAGCTCCAGCACCAGACCCGTCCCTCCCTACAGACACCAGGGTCACACAATTTATTAAACAAACGCTTTACAATTTGCTTTTTATTCAACAATACACACACACTCTTGATCACACCCCCACACCCCCGATGAAGAGCTACCTAACCTGCTCAAGGGCACTTTGGCACCGCTCTACCTTTTCAGTTGTTGGTTAAATCCCGTCAGAAGCTTTCAATTACTACAACTTTTGATGTTTTGTTTCCCTAAAACGTATATGTAGAGAGGGGGAATTCTTCAACATCATTTCATGACTTCATTTCAATTTAATTCATGGAGGAAACAGACAGTCGTCTAATCTGTAGGTCACCAAACGTCTTATTTTACTGAAAGATAAATGGGTTTTAAACAACTTTAACCTCCGTTTCATGTCATATTCAGTCTATAAAAAGGTGAATTTTACTTTATATAATATGTATACTAAGTGCTTTCTGTTCTCCCTGCACATTTATACACATCTGTGCAGTTTTTTTCTTGTGCAAATTGTTTAATTTGACTGCAAGTATGATGAAGCTCATTTAAAATGTTGTCAAAAACAAGCTTTTCAATTGCTCAGAGCATTTTTTTAATGATTTTTGGCACAACAGACATTTCCGAGTCAGTCCTACTTCTAGCCATGATGGCGCTGTTTCTATTGCGATGCATGATGACATGTGAGAAGGCGGTGTGGACTCTGACCTGCAGACTTGGTGCTGGAGGCGGAGGCGGGGCGTCGAAATGAACCCATGCTCACCGTCTTCTTCCCAGGTAGCGAGGCTCCTTTGGAAGAGGACGAGGAGCGGCCGCCGTCCCCCGAGTCTTCATCCTCAAAGTTTTTATCTGCAGGAGGAGGAAGAGGAAGAGGAAGAGGAGCAGAGAAGACAGACAGAGGGGGGGCTCTGGTCACAGTGACTCTTCAGTGAAGTCCACCACTGAGCACCTCAGCGATGCAAAACAGGCAGGCGGACTCTCACATTCCTGCATTTTTGGACTTTTCGCCGACGTTTAGCTGATCCAGAGGGCATATCTCACATTCCTAGACCACCACTGGCTTCATCAAACTGGCTATACGATGGCGAGGGGGAGGAGACACAATGCCACCACTGCAAACTCAACAATTAGTCCAGTGTTCCCAGTTTCATCTCTCACACACACACACACGCACGCACACACGCACACACGCACGCACATTCGCACGCACATTCGCACGCACGCACCACATTAGTCATCAGGAAGCAGTTTTTACCTCCTTGAAGAATCAGAAAAGAAGATCAATGCAACACCTTCCACTACCAGCACAAGGTGACTGTGTGTGTGAGTGACTGTGTGTGTGAGTGACTGTGTGTGTGTGTGTGTGTGTGTGTGTGTGTGTGTGTGTGTGTGTGTGTGTGTGTG
>NC_048430.1:202851-214563 GCF_013103735.1 Etheostoma cragini
TGTGTGTGTGTGTGTGTGTGTGTGAGAGAGTGACTGTGAGTGTGAAAGAGTGACTGTGTGTGTGTGTGAGAGAGAGAGAGAGAAAGAGAGAGAGAGAGAGAGAGAGAGAGAAAATCCCACCTGAGGTTCTACCTGTTAGCATCTAAACAACACGACAGAACGAGAGAAGGGAAAAGGAAATATCAAATTTTCTGCCTAGGGGTCTCTTGATCTAAGTGATAACAAAAGACTCAGTTTTGGTGATGTCGTGAACAAGCGTGGGATCATGGGAGTTGAAGTCTTTACCCCAATTTGAATGGGGTTTAAAATAAGATCTCATCAGTCAACACAGCCTTAAAATATCTTCACATTCTCTTCTACCACATAAAATATGTCAGGAAATTGTGAACTTTGGAGCTTTTACGTGTCTTCATGAAGCCGGTTGCTATCACAACGGCTAAATGGGACTACAGAGGGTTGCTGGGAAACATTAAACCTCATCACGCCAAACACCCAAAATCACATTGCCTCTCACTAGACAGCCTTAACAGCCTTGTTGCGTTTGTACTCACGCTCTCGCAAACTTTACAATTTATAGATTTATCAATTTATAGGTAGCGTGCAAAATCAAATTATAAATTGGAAGCTTTTTAGTGGAAACGGTCAAGTCATGCGACCAAGATATAGTTAATTTAGGGCCTAACGTTAGCGATTTACAAGCATTTACACTTAAAAATCTTCAAACTGGGGTTCATTTGTGAAGATTATCTTGCTGAACGACATGTGTAAGGATCATAAAGAGACTGTTTTCTGCAATAATCCAACTTGCTTTTTTGTGAATGAAACCAGGGCGAGGCCATCTTTCAGGTTGGCTTACAAAATAAGACATCTCTGCAAAAATCATATATATCTATATATATCTATATATATATAGATGTATATATATATAAATATATATGTATGTATAGTGTCTCATCTTCAGCACAGATGACAACATGCATCAGAGACATAACACTAACAGAACTGTCTGAAAACACCTTAACTTAGTCAGACCTGAACACAAAACCTAACTATTCAGTTTAAATGTAACTCTGAAAAGCCCAACAGGTTCTTTCACTTCACATAAAACTAATTTTTCCACTGGTTCAGTGCTTTGTGATACCAGTCCCCCCTTATGGGATTACTGGTGTAGCTGTCTTATTTAACTGGTGTCTGTGTTGTGTATCTGTATGTTTTTCTGTTGTATTTTATGGACCATGAGTCTAATAATAAAGGCCATCTATCTATCTATCTATCTATCTATCTATCTATCTATCTATCTATCCATCTATCTATCTATCTACTTCTCCCAAAACTCCACAACAGAGACCCTTAACTTTGCTCAGAGGCAGAGACGCCCTGGGCATTGTCCTCCCGACAATCCTCCTGCTGGGTTTACAGCCTCCGACACACCAGGCGTCCCCCTTCTCCTCCTTCTCCTCCTTCTCATCCCTTCTTTTGCCATTCCTCCCTCTGTATCCCGGTATCCAGAGTAAGAGCAGCAGCTTACAGGAGCAGATCCGCCTGCAGACCAGCTTCCTCAGCATGCCGGCAGAGAGACAGACAGGCACGGTGACAGACCGTCCTCCAGTCCTCTGTGGTCCTCACATCCAGCTGAGAAGAAAGAAGAAGAGGGGAGAAAGCCGGCCTCCCCCCTCCACCTGTCTGGGAGCATGTGCTTCAATACAACCCTTCTTTCCGTCTCCGTCCTCCAGTCAGGACCGGGAAGGAGGAAGTGGAAGGGAGGGGTTGGAGACAAGTGATGAAGCAAAGGAAAATAAGGAAAGGATAAGAGGAGGACAACCAATGAGAAGAGGAGAAGGGAGGGGTTGCTTCTGGAGGTGGAGCTGCTGGGTGGAGTCAGAAATGAGGGACAGCCACAGTGTCATCATGACTCAGGAGAGAGGGAGGAGAGAGAGGAAGCTGGTCCTCTGCCAGCTGCCGAGCCTCCACCCGAGTTCATCCATCAGAGTTTTAAACACAGCAAGGTCACAAACGCTCCACATGTGAGATGATGAAGAATTCTTCAGGTTTCCATTTGCAGAGGTTTTGTTTGTTATAGGGTTGAATGTGTCTATAACTGACTATTTTTGGTCATCTTCAACTCTGTTTTTTGCTGCCTTTAATTAAATCAAACTAAATTAAATTATTGATGATTTTTATTCTAGTATTTTATACCCGTGAAGCTGAAAGAAAACATCTGTCCACAAGATGGCGATGTTAACCAACAAGTGTTGATCTTAAAAGGTACAGACAGCCATGTCACAGGGCTACACTGATGTTTCCTATTCAGCATTTCCTGATGGAGTACAGGTGGAGAACAGAGACAGACAGACAGGAGGACACACTAAAGGTTGAATTACAACAACACAGTGATTGAGAGGAAAAGTCAAGTTATAATCTCAAGGGGTAATCTGAAAAGATCTGACCCTGAACTGACAGATACTGAAATAAAACCAGCTGTGAGTGTTGTCATTCTTTCATAAAGTATTGATTTTAACTCCATAAATGTCTATTTTAGGTGGAGAAGGTATCCAACCAATGTGTCTGTTAGAGGCAAATACAACAGGTTGAATAATCCATTACTTGAACAATATACACTGATAATTTTTTCTGTTTTCTGTTTAATTATAAACTAAATACTTTCAGGTTTTTGACTGTTTTTCCTTTGATTTTCCTTTGCTCACATGCTCACATCTACGTGATAAAGGTCCTCCAGAGGCTCAGAAGACACCATCCAAGTGTTGAGCATCGCCATCCATGACCGTAAAATGTGTTTGACGTGTGAAATTTAACTTTTACAACTTTGTGACAGGGGGGGGGATAAAAATCAAAAATACTAATACTGATGAACGCGAGTGTGAAATCAAACAAAGTGACTGTGAATAACTATCCTCTGGCTGTCAGGTCACAAGTTTTACTCCTGGCACACAAAGTCTCTGGGAGCCTGATGGAGTCTGACAGCTGATCTCCACAGTGCAAATTCCCAAAATGACCGAGAGGAGAGGTGAGGCGAGGAGGTGAGAAAGTGAAGGGTTGCATCACAGAAGAGAGCAAGAAATGAGGGTGCATGGAGAGCAACTCACAGCAGGGAAGGAGCCTAATAAAGTCTTTCTCTACCTGCAGCTCTATCGTTTAATTCCTTTGCAAGGCTTTAAGGACTGCAGTCCGGACTCGAGACCGGTTTTCTATGGACTCGGACTTGTCTCGGTCTTGGCCACTGGTCTTGCCCAATATGGCTTTTGGTCCGGACCGAGTCCAGGTGTCTTAATTATGTTGATAATAATATTGGAGGGAAAGTGAAACCCAAAATGATTGTCTTGATACTGTTAGGACTCAAACATTTTTAGACTCGGTCTTGTCTTGGACTCGGCCTTGACTTGGACTTAAACCTCTTTGCACTCGGTCTTGACTTGGACTCAAACCCTTTTGGACTCGGTCTTGTCTTGCACTGGAACCTCTTTGGACTCGGTCTAAACTTGGACTGGAACCTCTCTGGACTCGGTCTTGACTTGGAATGGAACCTCTTTGAACTCTGTCTTGACTCGGACTTGAACCTCTTTGGACTCGGTCTTGTCCTGGACTCAAACCTCTTTGGACTCGGTCTTGACTTGGACTTGAACCCTTTTGGACTCGGTCTTGACTCGGACTTGAACCTCTTTGGACTCGGTCTTGTCCTGGACTCAAACCTCTTTGGACTCGGTCTTGACTTGGACTGGAACCTTTTTGGACTAGGTCTTGACTTGGAGTGGAACCTCTTTGAACTCGGTCTTGACTTGGACTCAACTAGTCCTGGTCTTGGACATGACAAAGGTAGACTTGACTACAGCCCTGTTCCCATTACAATAAGCTAAAAATGGTTGCAGTCTTTTAGGCCTGAAACTAACGATTACTTTTATTGACTACTATTTTCGTGATTATTAGATTAGTTGTTTTGATCTATAAAATGTCGGAAAATAGTAAAAAAACAAAACAAATATGTCAGTGTTCCCCAAAGCACAAGCTGGAATTAAGAAGAGTTTTACCTTTCACAAAATGAATCCAGCCGATTAAGGGATTATCAAAATAAATGGCCTTTCATGATTCAGACTGACTGAAGTGATTAATCTTTGCAGCTCTATTTACCTTTGAGACTACCAATCACATCCAATCATACTGCAGCTGCAACTCAAAGGTGAGCTTCAACCTCTACACAAGCCTTTTCAATGGAGTCAATGGAGTGAGAACCCCCCCCCCCCCCCCCCCCCCCCCCCCCCCCCCAACCAGCTGGAACAACAGAGGGAGTGACGTTCCCAAAGAGCTATCAGGCTTCACTAGCACAATCAGACCAAGCAAGAGTCTAGAGATACACCAGGTGAGGTTCTTTAAATGAGAAAGACGTTGAGTATTGGTGAGTTTACCGTCTTTAGATCACCAGTAAGTACAGAACCCAGGGACGCCTCGAAGGAAATACTTTTAAAAACACATTAGAAGGTGATCTGGAGTTTTTCTGCGTCACTTAATCTGCGTTTTGGTGTTTTTTTTAGCCCCAACGTCTCGTATCGAGCCACTTAATCATTTATTAAAGTTCAAGTAGTAGTAATAAAGTGAGTTCAAGTGATCAACAGAAAGCTAATTTCTTTCACAATAAGAGGTTTCATCTCATGAAAAACACTGAAAACACTTCTGAACACATTTCTGCTGCTCTAATTAACTTGTATTACATTGACTGTCTACTGTATGCATAATTGCACATTTTTAACTCAAATTTTGCTGCTCTTATTTTCCTCATTGTATATGTTTTCTTTTTTTTACTTTTTATATTGTTTATGTTTTTCTGTTGACCTAATTGGTTAAATATGTCTTGTCTACACCGTGGGAGAGAGGGAAACGTAATTTCGATTTCTTTGTATGTTTTGACATGTAAAGAAATTGACAATAAAGCATTTTCAAAATTGTTTGTTAAAAATGGGGTTAACAGAGGAAGTGAGCTCAACACATTAGAAGTAAAAATGTGTATTTATGTGCATGAAGAAGCCGAGAAAAGATGAAAAAATTTCCAAAAGGCATCAAATGACAGATTAGATATTCGCGGTGCATGCTATAAACTCTGCAGGGGGTCCAAACTTTTGCAGACGCCATTTTTTATGTGTGTGGAGGCCACGAGTTCACCTAATGAACTTGCACACTAAGTTCATTAGGTAATTCTTCAATTTCTATATTTATATATATGAAATTTAACAGCACTAAATGCCCTTTAAGCGCTCTTTCAACCTTGTGTCTGTAAAGACTCACTGGTGCATGGTGCCCTGTCGTTCTGTCCCTGCACACAGTGTTCATTATTCAGGAGGTTTCCAACTGTGCAACCCAAGCCCTGGTGGCAGAGAGTATCTGGCCTCGTCTCTCAACACCGTCCCTGCAGGACCTCCTGACGCTGCGTGACGCACACAGCCGGGTCCCGGTCTATCAAAACCCACGGAGCTGGATTCAGAGCCACCAAGCATCAAAAGATGACGTAGTTTGAGGCTTAGGCTGAATCTCATTTCTCTGTCTTACCCCTTCCCCTTGATCGGGACCTAGTGCTGTCCCAATCCTCTTTTCGATCCAGGGGTAGGGCTAAGACAAAGGGGTGTGTACCCCTTGAAACCAAGTGAGGACGTGAGCTTACTTGTAAACAAGGCCTATTGTACAGCAAGCAACAATGGCTAGAGTTAATGCTTCACTTGGTATTAGTAGTTACTAGCCCTTGCCCCGAAATAACCAACATATATATTCATATCGGACCAGATAGCTGTTCAAAATGTCAGTTCAGTTCGAGCCCTTTGCATCCTAAGTGCTGAATAATAAAGGTACAAGTCATCAGAGCATTTGAGCGCTGATGTGTTTCCTTGGCTACCGGCTGCTCGACTTAATATCGCTCCGCACTCAACTCAGATTCACCGAGCTCTACTCAAATGTCTCATTTCAAAAAGCTGCACTGTATTCATCAGATAAACACTTCCTTCGTGCCAGGAGCTCTGTCAGAAGAAGTCAGCTGGATGACTAGCACTGGTGGTAGGGCTGCACAATTAATCGAATTTTAATAGCAGCCACGATTTTGATCACCCCCCCCCCCCGTTCATAATGATCAGCCGTCTCTCTGTGAGTAGCGTCCATCACACTCCCTCTCGCAGTTATAAACAGCCTATGTGACGATAACATTTGTTTTGGTTAAAATCAACAAAAAAATCGTGAGAATAATCGCGATCAAAATTTTGATCAAAATAATCGTGATTATCATTTGGGCCAGAATCGTGCAGCCCTAGCTGGTCGTGGAGATTTAACATTTAAAAAATCTGCGTTCTATCAAAAATCCTCCCGCTTCGCTAATATGCTCTTACTCCAAGTCATACAAGTTTTGAATAACCCCAGTATTTTTTTTTTCTACATAGCAAAATAATACTAGAAAACAAAATCTTGAATTATGCTGCTTAATTTGCACTAAAGCAAAAAGAGAAATAATCGGAAAATAGATTAATCATTTGAGTCGGTTTTAGTTTGTAAGAAACTTTGAGACATTTTATTCACCAAAGAATTAATAGAAAGTTACTTGATATTAAAAAATTTAAAGTTAGCTGCTGCCCTGGTTTGTACAAGGGACGTTACATCTTCCAAATAGTGGAAGTATTGTTCAAAATCCTTCAGGCTGCTTGTCTTTTATTAAACTGACTGAGCTATGTTTCAGGAATAGATGTTTTTATAAATCAGATGATCTGTAAAATCAAACCATCTGTTTACTGTTGCAGAAAGTTATGTATTACCTAATTTAATTATATCTGAATTATTTCAACAAACCAAATCTTGCAAGGATGATGATTGGCTGCCAAGAATGCATTTTAAATCAAATGTAATATTATGTTATAAAGGGTTTAAAGGACAAGCTACATATCTGATCTAAAAATGCTGCTTTTGTGTTTTCTTTTGCTTTTTAAACTAGCTTAATTTCTCTTTATCTAATTTATCTGGTTTTCCTGTTGACTTTATACTCAAGATAAGTGTCATACAAGTAA
Source organism: Etheostoma cragini (assembly GCF_013103735.1). Classification (NCBI taxonomy): domain Eukaryota; kingdom Metazoa; phylum Chordata; class Actinopteri; order Perciformes; family Percidae; genus Etheostoma; species Etheostoma cragini. Next base: position 209,898 of record NC_048430.1, read on the forward strand.
AGTTGTCATCATTACTGGTGCACTAACTTAGATTAGACTGTAATGCTGCACAACATATCACCTGTAATGACAGTAAACAACACAGAACACCTGCAAAACTGACAACAACGCAGGTGGCAACGACGGCTCGTGTTCCTCAAACTATGTTCCTTAAATCAACAATCTTAAAATGGTTTTCACCCAAAATAACTTGAGTTATGAAAATGTTTTAGACTGAGCAAAGTGGGATTATACGCATCACTGAGCTTCAGCTACTTGTGGCATTCAGGTCCCAATTATGATCCCAGTGCAATTATCAAGGCTTACGAGCACAGAGAGAGTCGGGTAACAACATGTTTCTACATCAACAACACAAGCAGACAGATAAACAGTATCTGCGTTAGACTTGCAGGTATTTAAAACAGGTCTTAAACATTGAATTAGAAATGATTTGCTTCTTCTATGTGATGAATTTACCTGCAGCGACGCAGCTTAAGTCTGCGAGACGATACCTTCCTGTGGAGCTAGCGACACGGACCCCGAGCTGAGGCACTGCTGCTGCCTCCTCCCTTCCCCTCCAACCAAAAGGTCTTGTGACTGTAGCAACGACAGCTAACACCACTCCTACAAAATAAGAGCCCTGGGCTGCAGAGTCTTAGTTTTTCCTCTTGGCTTTCTCAATCTCTCTCCTCCCATTCTCACTTGGAAAGTTTATTTTTAACGTTTTTGCAGCCGTGCCTTTTTCTACCAATGTTAGTTTCATTCTCTCTCTGCATCTTTATATAGTTTCAGTGACTTAGCGTCGTAATAAGATAATAAAGTAGTAATTTAATGACTATAAAGCCATAATATTTCAAGAAAAAAGATATATTACATCATTATAACATTACGAAAATAAAGAAAGTCAGAATATTATGAGAAAAAAACTTTTTAAAAGTTGTAATATTCTGAGAATAAAGTTAATTTTCCATGAAAATGAAGTCATAATATTTCACTATTACTAGAATCAAGTCATAGTATTGGAGAATAAAGTCATAATATTACGAGGCATCACTGAGCAACAGGTCAGAGGAAAGACACAACACTAAATAACGCAAGAAATAACATTTTATTATGACTTAATTTTTTAATCTAAGCCTATTTTTTTCTGCAGTTTCTTTCTTTTCCAGTGGCCGTTGGTTTGAGGGAGGAAAATGTCGTTCCCTGCGTTCCCCCCTGAAACCAACACCTATGTTATGTTCTTCTCTGAATGAGTCATTACTTTTCTTTCTCATCCCCGTTTTCCAGGTCTGAGTTGATGCTTTCTCCCTCGCCTGCTCAGGTCAGCGTGCTGACGTCCACATCTCTTTGAAGTGAAAGCCGTGTGTGTTTCTTTCCATTAAAACCAGGGTGCAGACACACAATCTAAGCCTGTGAGGAGCTTTAATGCACTAAATCTAATGTAACAAAAAACATAGTGACAAAATTAAATTAGCTTTCTTAGATGAGATGCTTTTCCTTCCATAGAAATTAGCAATCAGGACCCAAGACCTGCAAGCACCAGTTCACTGTCCACTGATTTAATGCTACTATTAATGCCAAATGAACACTTCCTGCAGCTACTTCACATTAAATCTTTTAACATGCAATCAACCCGAATGCTTTACGTTTGAAAACAGAAAACGGTACATAGGCACATAACATCTGCCCTAAAAAAAAGGTTTTGATTGTTAGATTTGTGAGAAGAGAGATAAACTGTAATTGGATAAAGCTCCTTCCTTCATGTCAGATTATCTCAGTGACAAATTCATGTCTTTTCCTTTTTTATTCAGACGGGACCCCTGAGATGAAAGCTGAGCCTCGTGACCACAACGATGAGCCCCGTCAGCTAAATTCAAGGGACTCAAAAGATCAACCTGATGTCACCCAGTCTGGGTTTCAGTGCTCAACCAAAGAGGGTCAACCTTACGCAGTCAGCTGCTAACATTTGGTGTAATATTCTCTGCAGAAATCAACTCCTTCAGCCCTTTCTGTGCCAATCAACAGGGTCACTTTCCTGCAGCGAGGTGGGTGAAAGCTGCTCGCTTCACCGAGCACAAAGAAACCGCCTCAGGTTACATTCTGGCTGAAAGACGGCAAACACACCCACCGGGACTGGTGGAAACCAAGACCAGGGCTTCCCACTTCACACAACATGCTCACTGGGACTGATGGGCGGAGATACTCTCTCAGTCCTTGTAACTTATTGTACTTCACGTTCTTCCATTTTTAGATTTACAGCCTTTATCTCGAACTCAGAAGACCAAAAGACGTAAACAAACAAGAGCAACTACATCACATGCAGGTACTAGAATGTACTGTGTGTACAATGTTTTTGCAAACTGGAACAAATTAGGTGTAAAATGAGAGGTTCGTCGACAAGATTTAAGAAAACATGCAGGTCTTTCGTCATGTTGGTAGATAAATTAAATTAATTAGATAAAACAATGCTGGTGTGTGGTGAACACAACCATAACTAAACTGTGCAGGTAGAGCAGGAGACATGATCTTACCTGACACAGGTGAAAGGACCATGTTCCCTGACCTCTGAACTTCGTCAAATTTACTGAAGATGACATTTAGCCTGGACAGAGAAGAGAGGGAAGAAGGGGGGTGGGGGGATTAACACCACATTCACGGTAGAAAATAAACAGCCATGCTGCCTTCAGGCCTCTAAAAACAGAAAACTGGCTCATTTCAGACTCTCCAGGGAGCAGTTAAATAGGCCACAGTAACAAAATAACATGATTGATTCCACCCAACGCTCTTTGCCAAGTACACATCTCTACTTTCATTAATTTCGGGGCGTCTTATTCAATTTTATAGCATTTGAAGAAAACATATTGAAGTGTTTTTGAAATAGTATTGAGTAAAAGTTGACATATTCCAGTCTGTGATTATCATCAACATCCATTCCTTTAATTTTAGTCTCAATAATTCCTAATTTCTGCTTTTCTAACTCAAACATTAGGTTTAATTTCCTATAAAAGAGGTTTATGGACCATAAAATTCAAAAATAACTGTACAACTACAGTTAATAAGTTAATGTTACGTAGTGTTGAACGTTAAAAAAGTGACAAACATTGTCAGTCAGTTCCTGCATGCTATAAACTCAACAGGGTGCCCAAATGACGCCATTTTGTAGTTTTCTGTTATTTTGAAAGTGTAAATGATGGAAAGAAAATCTAACTTTTTGTGACATATTATACGAATGTCTAATCTGTCATTTGATGCCTTTTGGAGATTTTGTCCATCTTTTCTTGGCTTTTTTACATGGGGGGGGCCCAAACTTTCAAACCCCACTGTGTAAGTTAGTCATGCATTTTTACAGAGAGCATTTGAACGCACCGCGACTGAGGCAGACCCTTCTTTCCCAGGTCCATTCTCACTCGTTCTCCGACGTGGCGGTAGATCTCCACGAGGCAGTTCATGGCTCCGTCACGCACCTGCAGCTCAACAACCAAGACAACACATGAACACAAACTGCTTATCATTATTTAATTTAATTTAATTTAAATCTGTTTATTAATCCCCAATGGGGAAATTACAATTTACACTCTGTGTCCACACTTTAGGTCACTCAGGTACTTTTATTTTCCTTTAACATCACATTTTATCACATGTTATCACTTTGTTTTCTTCCTGTACTTTTCAATAAGCTAATACTGTTAAAATCTTCAAAATCTTTTATTAGATTAGATTAAAATGAAAGCAACTTAAGGATAATGGCTGATGCCCTTTTGCTGCTATAACAGAAGAAAAGTATCTTTGTCTCCTAAATTCACTGTAGTCGGTTTCTTTTCCAAGTATCTGATTATTTTACTCTTTTCCTTCATTATATCTCTTTTACACAATCACTTTGCCTTATTGCTTTATTTTGTGTGCCTCCAATTTTGCTGATGTCATTTGTATTTGTGTGTATTTTTATTTTACCGATTGTTTTTTATATTGTTCTAAACTTAGACTTCTCTTTATTAATCCTTTTGGGATGACTCCCGCAAGGAAATGGAAAATTCCAGCAGCAGTTTTAGCAAGAAAAACAACAAAATAGATAAAAAAAGACAGTATAAAGACAACAAAATAACAACAACAATAAGAATATTCGTCAAATAAAGACAAAAAAGACCATAAATTATTATCAAGGTGTCAGTGTTGAGTCCAGTGTTAAAGTGATAAAGTGACCAGGTATTAATGTAAGTCCAGGTGTGTGTGTGTGTGTGTGTGTGTGTGTGTGTGTGTAGACAGACACTGAACAACTTCTAACTGAAGGTTTCTCTGTGAGAGCCCAAAGCTTTATAACCTGTCCAGTCACATGGTTATTTGTTTTATTCTGCATAATGAGAAGAAATCCAAATAAAACTGAATTCGGAGTGCAGGAAATTACAATAAAAGTGGAAATTCGCCTTTAGACATTAATAACCACTTAGGCTGTTTCCAGCTGGCCGTCTTTGCTCTAACAACCAAGAAAGTGCAGATCCAAATATTGAAATAGATCCTGAACTCCTCATATTGGCGGAGATGGTTTGGAGAGTGTCTGACTCCGGGAAAGGAAGTTCGAGGGCACGGTTTCCTGTCCTAAAGAGGAAGTGTGATGCAGGGTGATGACAGAGCTCTGCAGCCTATCAGGAGACAAAGCCCTCAAAACTCAGAGACCGGCGGGGGGGGGGGG
>NC_048430.1:214663-230600 GCF_013103735.1 Etheostoma cragini
GTGTGTGTGTGTGTGTGTGTGTGTGTGTGTGTGTGTGTGTGTGTGTGTGTGTGTGTGTGTGTGTGTGTGTAGTTCAGGCCTGAGTGTAGTGGTTGCTAACAAACAGGGTGTAAATTGCAATTTTCCCCACTGGGGATCAATAAACAGTTTATATTATTATTATTATTATTATTATTATTATTATTATTATTATTATTATTATTATTATTATTATTATTATATTCAGTCCATTTTTACAACGGATCAGGCTTTCCAGACGATTTCAGCAGCAATCAACAGGAAGTGACAAAAACCCTGTGGTGCGATTCCGATTTAATTAAATCTAATCAGACCCACATATCAGCTGGTACACAGTCTCTAGTTGTTTTAATTATGACAGAGTAGCTCTCAAAATGTTCCACATGTGATGTGTTGCTGGTTTTAATTAACAACAGACTGGAGATGATCCGGGATTGGACAGATATAGTCTCTCTGACTTCTAAAGTTGTCATACAACGTGTGTTCTGTACAGAATAAGTCTTTAAATCAGACAAATAGCAGTTAAAATCCCTCCAATTCAAAAACATTAAAAAGTTTCTATAAAACGTCATCACGTTGGGTTGATTGTGAACCAATCAGCTGTTAGATCAGCTGAGGGGACCGCGTTTCCCAGCATGCTCTGGGTCCGCCTGGGTCTTGCAGTCGGGGAAAGACCCAGATCGAGACGTCTCAGACCTGGTCTCAGACCTGGTCTCAGACCTGCGGCCGTCGTGATCTCCTGAGATTATCGTCGCCCACGTGTGCACGACGTCAGAGCGAGTCGGGATCAAGTCGGACACAAATCTACCCAGCATGCAACGGGCTTCAGTGTGTTGACCCCTGTGGACACACTGAAGTCCACACGGGGGGGGGGGGGGGGAGCAGGTCTTACCTGACTTGTGGGATCTCCGAGGAGGTTACAGATGTGAGGAACAATTTTACTGAGCGTCAGACTCTGAGACCCAAACCTGGAAAAACAACACCCCCAAAAACATGAACCTGTGTGCAAAATAACATTACATAAAAACCCATTCTTATATTTTAAAGTTGAGATATCTCAGCAGTTACTTTACTATGGCTGGTTTCTGCACAAAGTCTTTTATTTTGAAAAATAATCTGATAAAGAGTCGATTTATTTAGTGTTAAAATAATTAGTCATTTAACAATTTGAGCCATTTCTAAGCAGATGTCACAAGAATTCATTGGTTCCATTTTTTTAAACTGAAGATTTTATCCTTTTTATGTTCTAAATGTCACTAAAGGGAATATTTTGGGGTGTTTTGTTTGTATAAAACAAGCAAGTGATCTGGGAAACTAAACATCTTTCATTCTTTTTGGATATCTTATAAACCAAACAACGATTAGCAGATAAATTAATGGTGAAAATGATCGTTAGTGACCATCCTAATCTTAGTTAAATAAGATTAAAACCATCCTGAGGGAACTATTGTGCAGCAGTTGTTGTACAAAGTAGGACATTTATTTAAATATATGGGCACAAAATCTAAAGAATAAAGATAAATCAATCAATCATAATCTAATTTAATTGGACCAAAACTTCATTTATGTATTGTCAAAATCGGTTAAACCTTTACTTATACCATAGGAATATTATTTAATTGTGTAAAATGTCCTTATTTGTGTATTTTGGAACTAATAATCTTCACTTACACATTGAGGGTGGAGATGAGACAGAGGCAGAGTCCTTCTCTGGTCCTGTTGTTCTTATGCTTGAAGCCTCCCATCATTCGCTCCCACACATACTGAATAGACACACACACAAAGAACAGCTTATATGTGTGTGTGTGTGTGTGTGTGTGTGTGTGTGTGTGTGTTTTAAAGGTTTGGATGAACATGCGTGCTCTTCTGCACCTGTGGGTTAGCAGCCTGGTCCATAATCTTCAGCAGCAGCGCTTGGTCCTGGTCTCGAACTTGGTCCTTGGCGTCTCCTAACCGGTCGATGAGGCTCGGTAGGACTAAGAGGACACAGAGGACAGAGACAGACGTGATTGACAGGCTGGACATGTGACATGTCCTCAGTCGTTATTACATCAAAGAAAGCGTCTTATAACTGAACATCATGAAGAGAAAACAGGCATAAAAAAAAGCAGAATGAGGACAAAAAGGTTCAATATGACACTACTCGGACCTAATTATTAACATGTATGATGTCTTTACATGCACACATGCTTATCATACCGTGTAGTTAAAAACAAGTACACAACAGTGAGCAAAGACATTAAAATATAAAATGTAAAGGTGCATCAAAAACATGACTAATACAAAACGTATGATGGAGGAACAAAAGTGTAGAACTGCTGTATTCACTGCTCAACTTTAAAATCCCTTTACTGGGACTATTGCAACGCATGTCTCATTGGGACCCCTAGAAAGACTCTGCAGAGGCTCCAGCACATTCACAACTCTGCAGCTAGGATCCTGATGAGAGTCCATTACTACCCCCCCCCCCCCCCCCCCCCCCCCCCCCCCCCCCCCCCCCCCCCCCCCCCCCCCCCCCCCCATTCTCCACCCACTACACCGGCCCCCCATGTCCACCAGGACTGAGTTCAAGGTTTCCCTCCTCACACATCAATGCATCCATGGACATGCCCCCCCTTACCTCAAAGAACTACTCAAACCTCCTCCGCAGTCCCAGAACCAGACCCAGGACCATGGGAGGTGGGGCATTAGGCTGCTGCCCCCCATCTGTGGAGTGCCCCCCCCCCCCGCCTGACACCTTGAGGGCACCTCAGTCCACTGAAGGTTTTAAAAAAGGCCTTAAAACATTTGTTTTTAGCAGAGCTTTTGGTCCCTTTAGATGTTCTTTATGCTTTCTTCTAAGAATAGCTTTATTTTAATTTTCCTTTTTTTTTTTAATGTTTTATTTTTCTCTTTTTTACCTGTAGCACTTTGAGATCTATTGATAAAAAGTGCATTGTACATAAAATGTATTATTACCGTATTTTCCTCTATTTTTAAACACTTTTCATTATGTCAGTTATGCAGAACATCCAATAAAAACACAAATGATTAAATAATAATAATAAAGTAAATAAATTCCTTGTTGAGTTTAAAAGAAAAAAAAAAGAAATAATTTAACATTATTGTATTAACTTTAGACTCAAAACCTCAAAAAATCTGAGTGTCTTTCGCTACGTGTTTATTGTGGAGCTTGATATCTCGATGATGATGAAGATGAAGAGGAATCTATTGTGCTGCTCTAGTAGAAATAATTAAAATAAAAGGGGAACCAGCTCACCTGTTCCCACCTGCGTCCTGAATCTCTCCTGCAGTCGGCTGACCAGAGCGGACAGGATGTCCATCCCAAATAAAACCACCTGAAACACAAAAAACAAAATGGAGGGGGCATATAATGATGCATTTAAAGTTTTCTAATGTTCCCACCTTCCACGCTGTGCTGAGGAATCTTATGAACAGATTCATACGCCCATTAACCGAGTCCAATAATACAATTTTAACTGCTATAACCAATCCTACCAACAAACCAAACTCTCCTTTGCAAGTACACATCTCTACTTTCATTAATTTTGGGGCGTCTTATTCAGTTTATGTTGAGTAAAAGTTGACATATTCCAGTCTGTGATTATCCAGCAACGTACATTTCTTTAATTTCAGTCTAAATAATTCCTAATTTCTGCTTTTCTAAATCTAAAAATATAATATATATACCCTATAAATGAGGTAAAATCCCAAAATAACTGTAAAACTAAAGTTGTGTGATGTGTTGAAAAAGTCGAAAAAAGTGACAAACATTCAAAAAAGCATCAAAGGTGTTGATAAACCAGACAAAAAAGTAAGAAAAAGTTAAAAACATCGATGAAAAGCATCAACAAAAGTGCTGATTTTCCATTTTGACTGGAAGACAACACAAGGGTTAAATGTGGGCTGCAAAGCATTATGGGTAATTTGACCAAAGCAAGGATTTTCATTAAAAAAAAACACACAAACTAATTAAAATAAACGGATTTTGTTCAACAAAACTGGATATAATCACCTTAACTTCCATTCTATGAAGTAAAACGCTGAACTTAAACACAACCATGAGTGAAGATGGTGTTGACATTTAACAAGACATTTTCCGTTGAGTGCGCGAACCAACCTTCCTTGTCATGGGGTGGCATGGGAGACTCAATGAGCGAATAGCGAGAGTTCCCCTGCTAACACCATATCAACACATATGCATCACCTGAACTTCACGTTCAGGCTCAGATGCAATTTTTGGAAACTCTCTTTAATAGTGAGAGAAATGCAAAGTAAGAGAAATAAGAGACGCCATTATGGCTCCATCTGCTGGACGCGTTCCGTTACTACGTCACTGTTTAACCTAAGTTGGTGAAGGTGTGTGCTTGTAGCTGGAATCCCTTTAATTTTAGTGTAGATAATTTACTAATTTCTGCTTTTCTAATTCAAACATTAGGTATAATTTCCTATAAATGAGGTTTACTGAACATATATTCCAAAAATTACTGTAAAACTAAAGTTAATAAGTTAAAATTACGTAGTGTTGAAAACGTCAAAAAAGGGACAAACATTGAAAAAAAGTGTTGAAAAACAGGACAGAATCGTAAGAAAAAGTTTCAAAAACATTGATAAAAAAGCGTTAAAAAACAAGTGTTTTTGACGGGAAGACAACACAAGGGTTGAAAAAAGTAAAACACACACACACACACAAACACACACAAAATACAGAATATCAGCTACTACATCAGTGTTGAGCCCAAGTTTGTGAAGATTTGTGCATGTAGATAGAATTCCTTAAGTTTTAGTCTCAATAATTCCTAATTTCTGCTTTTCTAACTCAAACATTAGGTTTAGTTTCCTCAAATTGAGGTTTATTGACCATAAAATCCAAAAATAACTGTAAAACTATAGTTTTACAATCAGAATCAGAAATACTTTATTGATCCCTGAAGGGAAACTCTGTGTTGCAGTTGCACAAGTAGTAGAAATTTCAGAGTAGAAATATAAATACAGAAATATGTGTGGATATGTACAGTATTTACATAGTTAAAGGAATGTTATGATACAGTATTTACATAATTAAGGAAAGAAACAAAAAGACTGTTAAAAAGTAAAAGTAAGAAGTTACAATTACAATCATTAGAGCAGATTATTTTTTAATGAGGAGTTTAATGGTATTTGTTTCAGGTTTCTGCTAAAAAAAATGCAAAAAGTGTAAAATAAATATTTAAAATTGAATTAATTAATTAATTATTCAGATGAATCAATGACTATAATAAAAATATGGATATCTTATAGGCCAAACAACAATTAGCAGATAAATTAATAGAGAAAATGATTGTTAGTGACCACCCTAATCTTAGTTAAATAAGATAAAAACCATCCTGAGGAAACTATTGTGCAGCAGTTCCAGTACAAAGTAGGACATCTATTTTAATATATGGGCACAAAACTTAATTTGACATAGACCTAATTTCTGTATTGCTGTTATATTTTCAATAAAAACGTTTTTTGTAGCCCTCCTTAGTATGATAGGGGATTTAAATGGAGGTTTATATCATCCTGAAAAGGTGAATAAACACGGTTTATTTAGACAGTCCTGTCTAAAACTGCAGCCTTTTACTACGAGCCATTAAGCTGTCTGCATTTATCAACAGCTGATATATTTAGCCCTGACTGTCTGCTCACTGCCATCCAATCAATTAACAAGAACCATTACACTAACAGCACGTGAAGCAACGCTCCTCTGTCTTTCCCCCACACACATCTGAAGAGTTTTACTACCACAGGGAGGCGGGAAGCTGCAACTCTGAGGGAAGGAAACTGGGCTAATGCTGCTGGTAAATTAGGCTCAGAGCCACCATTGCTGACACGTAATCGCCTGGGAGAACTCGTCCCCCTTACAGACCCGCCACAGATATCAACAGGACCGGAGGAGGCTGCGTTTGCAGGGCAGCACATTAAGCAGCGATGTGATTGGTTGTGTCGATATGTGTCTGAAGTCAGTGTGTAGTTTGGTTCATACAGTCATCTGCGTAATTGTTTGAGTAGCAAAAAGGGTGCCCAACACCAAACTCCATTGACAAATTTGGCATTTTAGTGTCACAACTATTGCAACTACAATTGAACATTGAGATTAAATATTAAGTTCGGTAGGTGACAAAACAGTCAACAGTCTGACACCAATCCTAAACCCCAACCCTGGACTAATGGACTCATAATTGAAGATATATTAACAGAAAAAGAGGAGCGGAGACTACAAGATGAAAAATAGGAACATTGACAGTTCACAAGACTCAGTTAAAGCTACAAATAAATCCATTAACAGGAAATCCAGAATGCTAGAAAACTATCTGATGAAGCCAGATGAGAAGAAACTGTATCCATCAGGGTTTGATTCCTCCTGACTGTATATATTAGCATAGGAGCACTACATTAAAGAGCATATAGAGTGAGATCATCCAGCCTGACGCCACGTAGCTGCTAAACTGCAGCTCTACGTTAATGTGAGCTCCGTGTATTGATTAATCAGCAGCTTCGTATCCGCATAAATTACACACAAACGTTCATGGACGGCATGCAAATCCTGCACCACGGTTACAGGAGTGAGGGGATCCTGCAGTACATAGGCAGGTATAGGTTAATCTATCAGCCACACTGCCAACATGAGGGGGGGGGGGGACACAATCCCTCTGTGAATAAAGAGCTCCCTGAGAACAGTTTGTCCCCGACACCTGAAGGAATCCATATCAACTGGTTTCCTTTAAGCCCCGCCCCCCTGCAGTGAATCCTATCATCCTGACTGGAGGCTCGACAGCTACTGTACCCTCCCCACTCGGTGGTAGGGATCTAACGATGCATCGTGAACAGGATGGATGGAGAGGAAAATGGATGTAAATATGTAAAGATTACAACCAGTTGAGATATAAAAAAGAAAATAATGACATAAGTAACATATTACTTGAGTTAAACAGTGCATTTGGAGAAGATAACGGCAAAAAAGACTTTAAGAATATTTAGTTCTTTTATTATCCTGTTAAGCACATGCAGGAGCAGCAGAACTGTAACCCTAAGTACAAACACATAAACCAATAACTAAAACCTCAATAACTAAGCCAATGGAGTACATACTTAAGGTTAGAAAACCTCTATTTGTAAGGGTTCCAGTTTTAGGTTATGTTATATGAGTGACGTTTGGAGAAGATGAAAATACTTCTTAATAGTATGAAGTTCTGTTATCAGTACGTGCTTGGATAGACTCAAGCCAACCTGTAACCCTAAATATGAAGGCATATAAACACTATAACATCAATTATTAAACCAATGGAGCACACACACTGTGCAAAACCGCCTGTCATGGTGACAAAAGCCATGTTTTAACTTCTAAAGCTCTAATTTTAGGTTAATTTCTATTATATTTTAGGGCCTAGTCTCATCTGCAAACACCTGTCTAACATGCACCAAGCAGCTGTTACGCAACAGCTGAGAATGAAGTGTCTTGTTCAATAGCATCACTACAGTTATTTTTAAAAATATGTTGAGTGAGATGGAGTGTTTTTTATTTTTATTTTTGTAATTTCTCCCAGCCACAGGCATCTTGTCCTCACCTTGAAGTTGCTGGAGTTGACCCAGGAGCTGGCCACTGTGTCCACCATCCTGTCTAGCAGGGTCTGGTCCCGCTCCATGTCGGGGGACTTCTCCTCGTCCAGGATGAGCTCCATGATCTCCTGGCCCACCTGGAGCCTCTTCCCCAGGTCCTTCTGCATCACCTGCTCCAGCAAATACTCCATGCTCACCTCCGTCTCCATGGCTGCTGCCTGGGACAGAAAATGCACAAGCAGACCTCCAAGGAGCTTGTTCTCCTCACGTTTTGTTTACCAAAGTCCTTCCAGTTTCCGGGACCTGCTGTAGGATACTTGGCCCCGTTTATACGCCAGTAATTCTCTTTAAGAGCATGCTAACGTTGGTGAATGAGCAGCATAACATCCTGCAGTGGAGGGCTGCTTTTGATACTGCGCTTCATTCTCCTGTAACGAAAGACAGCAAGAAAAGGGAGACAAGTAGGCGAAGTTTACGGTTGAGAAATGATTCCCCAGTTGGTTAATTAACGTTACAATAAGACATTTCTGTTTTTGTTTTACAAGCTTTCTGAGATGGCGTGTTTAAATGTGCAAATGACGCATTATCTACTGCTAACCTTTGATGAAATTAGAGGAAATAACGTTTTATGGACACATGGACTTTGTTTTCTTTCCTCTAGCCTGAAATAATACATATTAATGAAAGGATGCTTTATCTTGCAGTGTCTCTTTTTTGCATATATTTGACATAAATATATATTTAAAACGTGAAGCTCAGAGTTAAAGATAGTAATGCTACTTTAGGTGTAGCTAAGTGCCTTACTATGCAGATGGACGCTGTATGTCAACACAGTTTATGTAGCAGTTAGCTTCTCCTGCTAGCACACTAGCCTGCTACTAGCAGGCTTTTATCCCAAATACAGCCAAGCTAGTGTTAGCTAAGCCGGCCAAGTTAAGTTAGCAGCAGCTACGGAGGAGCACCGTTAGCTACACTGTTACTCACCTGTTTCTTGTGTGTTAATGAATAAGTTATTGATTCAGGGACCGGTTAGAGACTCACTCACCGGATGGGCTGAATTGTTCCCAAAAAAAAAAAAAAAGTCCGACGTTGCCTGCGGCCACAAACTACCGTTACTTTACGTTACAGCCTAGCAACAACTCACTTTACTGCGTTACTTCACACAACTAAATCCTCAGGCCATTTGGATGTATAACCCCCTCAGATGGCTGTTCACAAGTCATTCGCTGTGATTAAAAGACGACAAAAGCATTACTTGTCATGGTAAATCATAGCATGTCCCATAGCAGACGCCGTAGAGCCTTGGGTGAAGGGAGCCGAAGAAACGGCGTCACCATGCGGCCGGGCCGCGCAACTACACCCGCTGCAGTAAGAGCGGGGTGCGGATTATTATTTTTTATTTTTATTATTCCTTCAGAATACAAATACACAAAACAATTCTGTGTTTGTGGGGGGGGGCGTCCTGACAGTTAAGTAATCCCCACTGGAGTGGGCGGGCTCTCTTTCAGCTGCAGGTGACCCTCCACAGACTCAAGGTATTCATGTCAGAGTCAAGGGGCCCCGTTTTCATTTCTGGAGCAGGTCCCGTCCTTCCTAGGTCCGGGATGACGACAAAAATCATTCACTTCATGGTTCACGGGAGGCTGGAGCACGCAGAGTTCGGAGCCGACTGCTCTGCTGCAGATGTCAAAGGTAAGAGAGAGAGTTTTCTGCAGCTGCTGATTTTAGAAGCATAATCATGAATCTGTAAATCAACGTGACAGCTTTATTTACACATGCGATTTAATCACATGTCAAAATGTTAAAGACCTATAGGAGTGGGGCATGTACACGAGAGGTGGTCCAGAACCACAACAACTGCCTTTAGAGGACGTTATGAATCATTTCAAAACGCGTTGATGACTGTCAGACTTTAATCTGTAATTAGTCAAATTCTCCTGAGTATCTTCTGTGTATGTTATATTTTTGGAGTATTTGGGAATATGGCTGCAATTTAACGGTTTGTTGATATTTTAGATGAAGTTTCGGACAGTGATGAGATGAGATGTATTCTTTATTTCTCATTCAACATGTTGTATTTTTAACGTATTAAAGACACCTTGAAATTGAACTTAACTATAACTTTTACTTCATAAAAGGTTTGTTTTTTGTGGTGTAAATCTGTCTTTCTGGTATTAAATGAGAGTATATTTAATGGAAGTGAGCTTGTTTTTATTTGTGTCTACTAAATAAAAAGCATCACATAAAAAAAAGAAGCAACTCAAACGTGATTATTCGCCATCTGAAGGTTTATTCTTCAATCACTTCATGTACAAATTCAAAAAAAAGAAAAAAAGTGCAAATGTCTGTTTCCTGTATAAGTAACGCATCTGATAAATATTTAGTTAAAATAAACAATAACAATAGGGCTCGATGTTAGTGTTTCAGACAGAATTAAATAAAAAAATGCACACTATATCCTGACAATATATACAACAGCTCTCAATACATTCTGTTGGCATTAAAAAACAAAAAGATGATCTTTTTCAACATGGAGTGTGTTTACCACAAGCTTAATTCGCAAAAAGTGTCCAGTTGTTATGAACCGTTAGCAGCTGGGAGCTCCGACCAATCCACGACAACAGCTACCACAACACAGGAAATAAGGGGGGGGTAAAACACTGAACGTGCATTTGATTAATAAGACGCAAAGCAGGTTTTATTTGTGCAAACTTGATTTTCTTGAGTGATTAAAATGATCAAGTTTTTGAAATATTAGTAACTTTACTCAACATGTCCTCAGTTATTTTGCTTCATATCTGATCCTCCTGCAGCGGCCTCCTTAACGAAGGTTTCACTGTGTCAGTTCACGTAATGACAGCTTAAAGTACCATTTTTTAATTAGCTTAAACACGTTAAACGGGTAAAAGATACCTTATGTTTTGTAACTCGTTATCCATCTAAAACCTCAGGGTGTCAGAGACAGTCCTGTTGTACTGTCTCGCACCGTGAGACACGTCCAAAGACAGTTTTCATCTACACAACAAAGACAACAAACACAACAAAAACAAAAAGGAAAAAAACAACCAGCACACTGCTAATATTGTTCTGCTCCTGCAAAAAGTCCAGGATGTGCACGTCCCTCCTTGTGATGACAGCCTGCATCCAAACTTCACCAGGGTCACACATCTAGAGCTAAATTTAGACTTTTTCATTCTTTTCTTTTTGTACAAGATATAGCAAACTAGAGCTGAGCAAGAGCAGATTTTTTGAGATGCTTAGATTATGAGAAGACAACTATAATTGTGGATGCACTGGTCCGACTTACTCTCTCTCATAATGACAACGTTGTTACCGACCTTTTCCCAGGACTAATCTGTTCATTAGTGTCATTTTAACTTAAATCAGAGAAGAAGTGGCGGTCTGCAGCTACATAATGAATCTAACGGAAGAAACATTTACATAACACATTTATAACAATAGTAACATAAAAACAGACTAACAGACTTGTCACAGCTGTTGGACAACGACAATGATTCAGCAAAACGTCTCAATGCATAATACATTAAATGGAGGAATTTCCTTAAGTTTGACATGCTATGAAGCTGAGAGTTTGCCGTTTATCCCGCTCATTTTAAGGCTCTTCAGAAACCTTTTGACACAATTAAATTAACATTAAGAAACACCAAAAAGCCAAATAAACTGATACCTAACTGCTCCAGTTAGTGTCAGTTTGTGCCTTCAGGACAAAGTAAAAGAAACAAGTTAATTGGTGCATCTGATGCGTAAATATGAACATGAATGCAGGAATAGTTAATATAAATATGGCAACAACACATAACAAAATAAAAACAGTTATTTAAATTCAAAGTGCAGCAGTCACAAACATTTCATCTTTAAATAAAAGCAGTGTTAGACATTTTATGAAATAATATCAGGGTTCAGTGGTCCCCTTTTAAAAAAAAAGAATTATAAATGATGCGGAGTAACATTTTAACGCCCAGATTTCAGGATTTAAACAAATTTCTGTACTTTTCACAGATTTCATCTTCAGTCCAATATCAAATCATTGTCCCGTGCACACGTGCAGAATATGATATCATTCAAAAAGATGGGCATCAATTAGAGAAGTTGGACAATTAGGTTTGTACCAGGAAATGGCCGAGAGAGAGAGACAGAGAGAGAGAGAGGGAGACAAAGAAAGGGAGAGAGAGATTGAGAGAGACGGAGAGAGAGATAGAGAAAGAAAATATAAAAGAAAGCAAGAACGTGAGAGAGAGAGAGAGAGAGAGAGAGAGAGAGACAGAGAGACACAGAGAGAGAGAGAGAGAGAGAGAGACATAGAGAGAGAGAGAGAGAGAGAGAGAGACAAAGAAAGGGAGAGAGAGATTGAGAGAGACGGAGAGAGAGAGAAAAAGAGATAGAGAGACGGAGAGAGAAAGACAGAAAGAGGGAGAGGGAGACAGAGAGACAAAGAAAGGGAGAGAGAGGGAGAGAGAGAGAGAGAGAGAGAGAGAGAGACATAGAGAGAGAGAGAGAGAGAGAAAACCTCTGACCAATCACTTGTTTTTGGAGCTGCTACAACCACGGCAACTGAAAGAATTAATTCATTAATTGGCTGATTGACAGAAAATTAAACAAGTTTAATAATTGATTAATCACTTATATATATATATATAGGGATAGTTGTGGTGTGGCTGTATATATGTATGTGTGCATGTCTCCATAGTAACTGTACCTACAGTAGATGGTTCTCAGGATCTTCAAATACACCTTTTTTGAGTAAGATGATATTTCATACATAGTTTTTTTCAGACTTTATGATCATCATTGTAAGATTACTAAAGATTATTAGTATCAAATACATTTTCTACGACGTGCCAGACTTTCCGGGTCTGTGAACACCTCATTACCCTCGACCACACCTCGACACCTCTGTTTCCAAGTTGCAAATACTGCTTTCTGTCCCAGTGTTTTCCTTTCTCAACACTTTACTGGAACTTGAAGCTATAAACTGTAATGCTTCAATCCCATAGGCCTTCATTAATTGATTCATTGATTCATTGATTCATTGACTAAATGAATGCCTGTGGGAGAGCACTGTTGAAACTTAAGACCCAGAGCTTGGCACTCCGAACCTTAACCCATCTGTGCCGGATGCTTCGCGCCGACACATTAAATCTACCGCCGGTTACTGCGTTGCGCAAAAGGATCATCCAGCACTTCTTCATCATCATCATCATCATCTACCACGTCCTCCCTCCCAAACTCCTCACTATCTTCCACCTCAACGTCCCTGCCCTCGCTGTCTAACTCCTCCTCTGTCGGAGACATTTTCTCGCTCGTCTCTCAAAGATTCATGAACAAACGCACATGTGTGTCTGGTCGATTGACGTGATTTTCAGCAAACTACGGTACATTTTGGTGGTCACGTGGCTTTAAATAGCCAACAAGACCCGCCTCCTGTGTATGTGAACCAATGACAGTGCGGTCTCTGCTGCACGCGTCATGAAAAGACCGACAAAGACAAAATGCTGCTCCACGCAGCAGCCGGCAGGAGGGTCAGAGTCGGCAACGCAGTAACCGGCGGTGGATGTGATGTGTCGGCGCGAAGCATCCGGCACAGACGGGTTAAATATGCCAAACGTGTGACAGTACCTGTGTTTCCAGTTGATGCTAAAGAAAAAGCTCTTCTCTTTTATTCAGTCTGCAAACGATCGATCTTCTTAGGGGTTGAAAGTGTTAAGCGGAAGTAGAAGCTCTCTGCCTCTGGCTGAATACCCCAGCGCCGTTACACTGGAAACAGGTGGAGCAGGGGTGACGTGGTTACTAAGTTAGGACTTGCCTGTCAGGAGGAGGGAGGAAGTCTTCACAGGTTGCAGTTACAGTAGCGTCGCACTGGTTTCACCTATTTACAACGTCAGCAGAGCGAAGGGAAGCTCCTCTCTCTTCCTGCTAATTGAACATGATGGACTCTGGATCCTGGTTCATCATCTGAGCCATGTGTCGCAGGACGTCCTTCTTGGTGATGATGCCCAGGAGACGCCTGGACAGAAATCAGGGGTCACTTCACGTCTTTCCCCTCATCATATACATGTATAACAGCAGAAGAAGATGAATTAGCTGCATGAATGTGTTAAAAAACACCCATTCTTTGCAGTAATGAAATATTCTTTTTTACTCTTAATGTAGAAAATACTGCTGCTGTAATAAAGGAAATTTCCCTGCTGTGGGATTAATAAAGTATAATCTAATCTTTACAAGTAGAAAAGCTTTTTATTTGTAGTTTGAATTTCAGGTGTCATCTTCTAAATGTTCGCTAAATCTCCTTCAGCAGATTTAAAAAAAAGTAAATGATAAACAGGCTGTGTAGCGGCCATGTATTATTACCACATGAGATTATGGTACTGGATGAAATCTGGAGCCCTTTCCAACTCTTGCTGGTGCTAATCATGAGATCCGCCTTTGTTGTTGTACAAAATTTAAGATAAAAGCACATCCAAAAAGTCTGATTTGAATGATTAAAAGCCGAGAATGCCGAGATCTAAAAACATGACTCTCACACAGCTGAGGTTGAAAAAGTGCGTGGCTTCCCGGATCCTGGATCCAGATTCCCCTTCTCCCCTCACCTGTGATTCCATTTCTAATCTCCAATTAGCACCACACACAGGTGTGCAGGTGACGTAGCAAACAAACCATACATGCAGACCTACCCCACACACACACACACACACACACACACACACACACACACACACACACACACACACGCACAGCAACCGTATGTATCCAAATTGGCCTTTACAGGGTGAAATGAAACCCTTGCGGTGTTTCCATATCAGTGTGAGTCCTGGTCTTACCCGCTCCTGGTCACGAGACACTGGCGGAGGCCCAGCTTGCGGAAGATGTCCACCACCGTCTCCATGGGGGTGTGGTCGGTGACGGTGAAGGGGCTGAGGTTCAGGATGCGTCGCAGCTTCAGTGGCTGCGGGTTGGTGGCCGGCAGCTGCGGCGCGTCCTCGGTGAAGTAGACCACCGAGCTGCTCACCACGCCGTCCTGCTTCTGACGGGCGGTTTCTGCAGACAGAAAGGGGGACAGGTCTGTTCAAACATCTTCGGGCCTTGTCGGAAAATGACAAACAATCTGGGTCAGTTTTAATGTTCTCAAATCTCCAAAAAGCACCACTTTAAATCTTGTGTTCACCAAAATTGTGCTCAGAAGATTCTTAGAAATAAGTAATTAAGCATGAAAAAAAGCATAAAAAATGACTTAGAAATCTAAAACTAAAGCAAACTAAGTTGTCTAAGACCCAAATGAGCCATCTGGACCAACAGACTCAAGACCAGTTTCTTCCCAAAGACCATAACCACCCTTAACTCACAGATGCACTGACAGATCAACACTGTAAAGGGATTGCTTCAATCTCGTTGCCCAGGTACTGTGTACTTGTGTGTATAATGACAATAAAGGCTTTCTATTCTATTCTATTAGAGAGGGCCCCCCCCCCCCCCCACATGACCAACCAGAGATTACCAGTAGTCCTGATAAATGCGGACTCAATAAAGAACTGAACTAGTCTAACCAACATACTGATGGCGAGGGTGAGATCCCGGCGCTGGACGAAGCCGATGAGCCTCTCCGACTCTCTGGAGACGACCACGGGGAACCCGTTATAATCGGTGTCTTTGATCAGCGCCTCCACGTCCTCCACCGTGGTGCTGTCCTGGGTGAGGACGGCCAGAGGGGGGTCGTTCCTGCGGGGCCGCATCACGTCGGTGGCCAGCGTGCGGTGGGTGAACTCGTCCCGGACGTCCAGATAGGGGTAGCCGTTGAGCTGGATGTGGGACTCGTAGATGCCCTCCTTCCCGAAGGCGTCCGCCACCCATTTGCTGGTGACGGCGGCGGCCATCAGGGGGACGATGTACTCCAGACCGCCGGTGAGCTCGAACATGATGACCACCAGGGAGACCGTCATCCTGGTCACCCCGCCTGAGAGGACGCAATCACAGCTGGTCCGTTACAGGACGCAAGGCTACAACAGTTAGGATTCATATCTAGATTTTAAACCCTTCAAATTTCTAGATTTACTCAGTTAAAGACAATCTTCGCCCATGTAAACTCTCACAGAAGCTATGTTTCCATCCACATGTTTTTATCCCAATTAAATGATATCAAATCAAAAATGCCTTCTGGAAACAGAAAAAATCAATTGAATTTCGGTCTCATCTGATTTTCTCTTGATGATATTCATTTATGATATATAATAAATAATGAACTGCAAAAATTGAATAAGACGCCCCAAAATTAATGAAAGTAGAGATTTGTACTTGGCAAAGAGTGTTGAGGACAACATGAGGA
>NC_048430.1:230700-234587 GCF_013103735.1 Etheostoma cragini
CAACATGAAGACAACATGAGGACAACATGAGGACAACATGAAGACAACATGAAGACAACATGAGGACAACATGAGGACGATATGAGGACGACATGAGGGCAACATGAGGGCAACATGAAGACAATATGAGGACAACATGAGGGCAACATGAGGACAACATGAAGACAACATGAGGACAACATGAAGACAATATGAGGACAACATGAGGGTGGAAGCCGTTAGATGGAAACCCACTTTCACCGGCTTTATTTACAAAAGTGTTTTTAATCCAAACTTCAGATAATTTGATTGACAAGTGGATGGAAACTTGGCGAGAGATCTAGAGATCTAAAGATCTAGAGATGCAGTTTAAGAACTCACCCAGACACGCGGCGGCCCCCACCATGGCGTAGAGTCCCGGTGTAACACAGTCGGCGCCGGGCCGGCACCAGTTCTTGAAGATGATCCAGTCGTGGTGGTGGTACGCCATCTGCTCCACGGCGATCCCGACGATCCGGCCCGCGATGGCTCCGACAGCCATGCTGGGAATGAAGAGACCTGACGGGATCTGGACGGGAAACAGAAGCTTTTCTTGGGTCTCCCAACACTCTTTGTAACATTATTATCTTGTGGAAGCACAGAGAGTATGTACAGTAAAATTAAATAAAAAATTAGCTTAGTAATTAGTTTTTAAATTAATAATGCACCCTGAAAGCCTTTTCACACTGGGGACATTTTTCATGTAATATATCAACATTCAACTCTTATTTTTGACATAATAATAATAATAATAATAATAATATGGAGTGGAAAGGCAGTTGGGGATTTGGTGCCTTGCTCAAGTTGGCAGTGCCCAGGATGTGAGCTGTCACCTCTCCAGCTACCAGTCCACCCCCATACTCTGGTCCGTACGGGGACTTGAACCAGCGACCCTCTGGTTCCCAACCCAACTCCATACAGACTGAGTTACTGCCCCCCCATACCTAACTTTCACACAAAACGTGAATATTACGCTGCGATAAATATTAATAATAATAATAATAATAATAATTTTCTTCAGAATGGAGGTAGATCATCAACCAATCACGTTGCATTGTTTACTTATGACCAATCATGACACAACAACAAGGAGGCTGCTCTCAGAAACTTGGATTATACAGACGACAAACTTTTGAAGTCCTTTCAAACTTGACAAAAACAGCGTTAACGCTCGTCCCTTTCACAATAAAAGCCCTAGACATACTGGGAAATAAACTAACTCAAGAGTATTTCGCTAAAAGTTATCTCACTTTACAATTTACACATTTTTGTGTAATTTATGTGTCACGTCCCCCGTGTGTAAAGGCCTTTAAAGGGGGAGATTTTATATTCCCCATCCTCTTTCTCTTACTGACCTTCATGCCGAAGGTGAAAATGGTGATGACGATTTTAAAGACGAGAGCCAGGGCGAGCTGCCAGAGGGCGTTGTAGACCCCGGGCCCGGCGGGTCGGTCCGGGATGTCGTCCACGGGCCGGCTCATGTTGGGGTTATTGACGTAATCGCACAGCTGCGACGACTCCAACGCGCCGCAGTCGTTGAACAGCTCCGAGATGAGCTCGCTGGTGCTGCGACGCGTGTACGGGTTCGGGAACGCCAGCACGGCCGTGATACCCGTCACGGCGATGACCTCCAGGACCGGGTACTTCCCCAGCTGGGTGGTCTTCCTGCGACGGCACCAGGCGATGTTGGCCCGGATGAAGAGGGTCCCCCAGAGGCCGCCGAAAACCCCCAGGAGGATGAAGGGCACCAGCTCCGCCATGTACCACGGCGTGTGGTACTCCACGTAGAAGAGCACCAGGCGGCTGTTGCCAAACGGGTTGATGGAGCGCAGCGTGAAGGCGGCGACCAGGGCGGCGAAAAAGGACCGCCACAGAGTCTTCAGAGGGAAGTAGTAACTGACCTGCAGGAGACACGGGGGACTGGTTTTAGAGACAGGATACCTCGTAACTACTGGAGAGAGACAGAAAAGCTGTGGAGGGACAAAAGACGGATGTGTGATATATCGGCGGTTTGATATTATCGGCCGATATTAGGCATTTCCCGATATAGGGCTATCTGCATTTTTTTTTTTTGCTAACTAATGCAGCGGGAGGACGGGTGGTTTTTAACAAACCTCTTCCAGGCTGAACAGAACTCCTCCGATCGGGGCACCGAAGGCCACCGACACGCCAGCTGCTGCTGCAGCCGATAACACCTGAAAGGTCAGAGGTCAGAGGTCAGATGCACAGTCCCAAAAAATCTATCTATCTATCTATCTATCTATCTACCTACCTACATATCTATCTATCTATCTACATATCTATCTATCTACCTACATATCTATCTATCTCCATATCTATCTATCTATCTATCTATCTATCTATCTATCTACATATCTATCTATCTACATATCTATCTATCTACATATCTATCTATCTACATATCTATCTATCTACCTACATATATATCTATCTCCATATCTATCTATCTATCTATCTATCTATCTATCTATCTACATATCTATCTATCTACATATCTATCTACATATCTATCTATCTACATATCTATCTATCTCCATCTCTATCTATCTATCTCCATCTCTATCTATCTATCTATCTATCTCCATCTCTATGTATCTATCTCCATATCTATCTATCTCCATCTCTATCTATCTATCTATCTATCTATCTATCTATCTCTCTCTCTCTATATATCTATCTATCTATCTATCTCTATATCTCTATCTATCTATCTATCTCAGTCATTTAAAATCTAAATATAATTACGTTTTGCAGGTGATGTTCCAAAAGTTAAAGTATAGTAGTAGTATAATACGATTATGTTAATTCAGTTAAATAAAATTGATTTTGTTTTCATTCATGTCTGTATTTTTAATTTTAATTTTTATCTGAAGTGTGTTCTTCGTAGGGCATTATTGACATTATGTTGGCTTATGTGGAAAAGCAGCGTGCTAACACCATGTTTTGTTATCTTTGGAATGATGCCTCACAATAAAAACCTTTAAAACATAACATGTGATTATATTTCCAGATTTAAATCTACATTATCCCCTTGAAAGGAGTCCTTAACACCAAATCAGGCCAAAAAAGTCTGAAAAAGATGGAAACTGGATATTTGAATGCGACATAAAGTCTCTGTAAAACTTCCTTATTTTATTCTACGTCTTGTTTAAACTGTGATGTTTGGTTTATGTGAGTTCATTTGTTAATACAGTTGTTTTAAAAGAGGAAACTCATAATCAAAAGGACATAATTAAGCGTATTGTTCTGCTAAATGTGAGCATGAAACACTTGATTACGTCCTGACAAATAAACCTCTGACGTGTGTGTATTTCAGAAATCTGATGAGCTCAAAAGTTCAGCGTGGCGTTCAGGTGTTTTACCAGCGGCGTACCTCTCGGCGCTTGCCCTCGTTCTTGCTGTACTTGGAGAAGAGACTACAGAAGAGGTTCCCGCAGCAGCAGGCCACGTGGACCAGAGGGCCCTCCTTCCCCAGGCTGAGACCCGACGACACCGCCAGAACCAGGGTGACCGTCTTGATCAGCAGGGTCCACTTCCCCAGGTAGCCCCGGATGATGAAGCCGCTCAGGATCGTCTTGATCTGCACAAAAACACAAATATCAGTGTCTGTGAATAAGGGAAGTTGACGTTTAATCTGTGTTGCGTGGTAAAAAAAAAAAGGTCCACACTGTGACAACTTGAAATCCCCAGTTGCATCAGCTGTTCGCAAATGCAGCGGAGCCGTCCCTTAAACACTGATTGGTTGATTATTCTCCGGTGCGCGACAGCAAGGAGAGAGAGTACTTCTGGGGATTGAGTGGACCGAGTATTAAGGGGAGAGAGAGTACTTCTGGGGATTGAGTGGACCG
>NC_048430.1:234687-246945 GCF_013103735.1 Etheostoma cragini
GGATTGAGTGGTCGAGTACGGAGGGGAGAAAGAGTACTTCTGGGGATTGAGTGGACCGAGTATTAAGGGGAGAGAGAGTACTTCTGGGGATTGAGTGGTCGAGTACGGAGGGGAAAGCAGTACGCAGAGTGGGCGGAGCTACAGCTCAGTTGCGCAGCAATAGAAGTAAAGGTTGTTTAATTAATCCCTTAACACGTCGTCTAAATGGCTACTGACGGCTCCGTTAAACCTCTGACCGATCACCAGGAAAACTCTGGATCCAGTTCTCAGCCGTTCACTGAGACCCCCGCTAAACCCCGGACTGGATTATGGACTGAATGACAAGACTAATTGACTGACTGATTAGACTAAAGGTCTGTAAGTGTCCATTTTGCTTTCCATTTAAAGTTGTTATTTTTCGGTTGCATGTACGGTTGGACTAACGAGATGCCTTGAGCCCGAATTATTTATGTTTCTGTTCTACTCCACAAACAAACTAAGTTATAAGAAAACCAGAGGTGGAGTTTTTCGTTGGATTTTTCTTTTTTGGTATTATTGGACACTACGATTATTCTGAGTAGTTTTGCTTAAGTTCTTCTGTTTAAACATATGAACATTTGATTGGATTCTTGACTTGTGTGGTGTTTTGCTGGGTTTATTCATCCGTTTCTTTAGGGTGTACATTTCTATATGTGCACGCTTGTGTGGTTTTGTCCTTTATCCTGCATGTAAAACACAAACACCTGTACTAGACTGGGTCTCACCTCCGGGATTCCCGACCCGCAGGCGTAGGGAGCGAACACTCGCACCAGGGACACCGCCAGGAAGGAAAACAGCAGAGCCCACAGGACGTACAGGAAGTAGTTCAACACGTACGCCCCAGCTCCCTGAGAGACAAACATTATATTAGATTATATATGTATTACAAGAGGAAACGTACGCTATTAAGAACAACTCCTGGACACATGATTAGAGCCAAAAGTGCACATAGAAGACCATTTTTCTTGTTATTTCCTGACTTAACTAAATAAATCCTCAATAAAGCTGCTTGCAACAATATATAGCAGATATTTTTTGTATTATAAAACGATAATTCACAATAAATGACAGCTTGTCAGCTTGTCCCCATCTTTCCACACTTATAACTCTCAGATTGAGACTCATGTTTTTAAAACTACTTTCAAGTCTCACCAGTTATTTACCAGACTACGTGATTGTCGTTATTTTTTCTGTTACACATAAAGATTTAACATATGTTTTGAACCTGGATTCTGATGTTTTAAAGTGTTGTTGTCTGTCTCCATGTGATGTATTTTGGTTGGAGTGATTTTTTACACTTGTTATTTATGTATTTGACATCAAACTTGTTCAGCACTTTGGTCAACTGTTGTTTTTAAATGTGCTATAGAAGTAGAATTGACATTAACCCTGGTGTTGTCCTCGGGTCAACTTGACCCTTTTCAAACTGTTTTTTATCAGAAATATTAGATTTCTTTCAACCAAATTGCCCAGAAATAACATGCATGATTCCATACATCGTTTTTGATTACTTTCATTGATTTTTTTGGGTGTTTTAATTTAATCTTATTTGAATTCTCTTTTTTTTTATGTTTCCAAACAGTTTCCGGCTAAACTTTGACATCTGAGATCCCCTCAACATCCTCCGATCTTCACTATTAGTCAAAATAATTCATAAATTCTGCCTTATTATCTAAAAATGTATGAATAATTTTATATAAATGAGGTT
This sequence comes from Etheostoma cragini, assembly GCF_013103735.1. NCBI lineage: Eukaryota > Metazoa > Chordata > Actinopteri > Perciformes > Percidae > Etheostoma > Etheostoma cragini. The sequence goes on from NC_048430.1 coordinate 236,414, forward strand.
TGTTGACCATGAATTCCAAGAATAAGTGTAAAACCTGTTATTAAACCAGCTCAGGTTTTTTTTAAAAGCGCCAAAAGCTGGAAAAAGTGACAAATAAATTGAAAAAAGCAACAAAAAACATCTGAAAAGCACACAAAAAAATGTTAATTTTAAATTTTGACCAGGAAGGGCAAGTTCATGGATAATGGGAAGACAACACAAGGGTTAAATAAACTGACTTGCCGCAACCTGACCCTGATAAGACATAAACCAAATGCTTGTTAACTATGCATAATTGAGCAGCTGTGGGTTGAACTTCTCTTCGTGCTCAGTGACTTTTACGATGAGCTTTTATTTTGGCGGGGCTCAGGTCTTACCTCGGCGTGGCCCGTCATCAGCTCGGCCCACTTCTGCCACTGAGGACACTTGTCCCGGTCGTCGAAGGTGGTCTCGTTGGACGTCCAGCAGCACTGCTCGTGGCTGTACCAGAAGGCCGACAGACACACGCCCTCCTTCAGATCCGTCATCCAGTCCACCGCCAGGTCTATGACCCCGGCCAGCGTCCCTGCAGGAAACAGGACACGTCTCAAGTCTTATACTGAGATGATGACGAGGAGCAGACTCAATAGACTGATCAGGAAAGCGAGCTCGGTCCTGGTCTGTCCTCTGGACCCCGTAGAGGAAGTACGAGAGAGGAGGATGTTAGCTAAGCTGACAAACATCATGGACAACACCTCTCACCCCCTACACGAGACTGGGGGGTCCCTGAGCAGCTCCTTCAGCAGCAGACTGATACCCCCCCTCCCGGGGTAAGAAGGAGGGGTACCGCAGGTCTCTGTCAGACTGTCAACACCTGCACCGCCTGATAATGTTGAGATTCTGTTCCTGTTTCTCTCCCATCTACACCACACACTTTCTGTTTATCTTTAATATCGGATATATAAAGACCTTACTTTTCAATATTTATGGTCACAGGTTAATATAATTTATATTATGCCACCGACTCTTGCTTTATTACTCTAATTACACACTCATTTTAATTTTAACGTCACTTACACCGCAATATTGTTACTCCTATCATGGCAACCGCACTTTAAAATACCTTTTATTTGACGCCATTTTGCTTCCTTACAGTCTACCTTATACTCATTGTCTATTGTTTGCCTGGATTATTGTGTGTTTACTTGTTTGTGTGTTTTTGTTTTTTTGCTGTTATTTAAAAAGAAAATGCTGCTGCTGTAATAAGGAAATTTCCCCGTTGTGGGATGAATAAAGTTTAATCTAATCTAATCATATTATTCTCTTGTACCATCCCCCCCAATCTCATTCCAGCTCCTAAAAAGGACGTCTGATGTCATCTTGTTAAATGTGAATATCTTCTAGTTTCTTCTCTCCTCTGTGACAGAAGTTCTGGACAAAACAAGACATTTGAGGACGTCTTCTTGGGCTTTTTGGGAAACACTGATCCACATTCTTTCACAATTTTCTGACATTTTAGGGACCAAACAACTAATCCATCCAGAAAATAATCCATTTATGGACAATACTAAATATTCGTTAGATGCATTCCTAATAACTAAAGAGCTAAACATGCATCAGTATGAGTAGTTTCCACCGCTTCCCTTCCCGCTGACCTGAGAGGAGTCCGATGAGCAGCATCACCACCCACCCGGACCAGGCGTCCAGCAGGCTCTTGATCAGCTCCCAGAAGGACTCCTTACTCTTACTGGTGATCTGGGACACACACACAACAAGGGGAAATTGAGGTCATGGCAACATAGAGGCTTTTCAAACATGCCGAAGCAGACATTTCATTCTGTTTCTACTCTTCAGCAACAGCGAGTACGTTCCACTCAGATCTTCCAACTTTAAAAAGGCATGAAACCTGCAGAATGAAGTCATTTCAATTGAAATGGCTGCAACATGGCTGCAGCATTTTTTCCATCTCAGCAGAAGGAGAAACAACAAGAAACCTCTGAATCCATCAGTGTTTCTGCCTGTTTTCCCTGTGATAACAACTCATCTCTTCACCCCTGTCCCCCATTTGTAATTCTCCTAGTGGTCTCGCTAAAGCACCTACGAGATAAAAGCTCCTGCTGAGATTTTATTAGATATATTAGATATTATTTGTTTACACTTATCTCCTCAAGCCATTTTATGTCTGCGTACAGTTGCTCTCCGGACTGCACCAGCCCCCCCCCCCCCCCCTCCCCCCTTTTCTTTTTCTCTGCACTACTTACATTGGTAGCTACTACCTTACATTTTTTTAAATTTGTGATATTATTGATCTTTTATATTCTTATCTTGTATGTTGTGTCAACACTGTAAAGGTGTTGCTTCAATCTCATTGCACAGGTACTGTGTACGTGTGTATAGTAACAATAAAAGGCTTTCTATCGATCTTGTTTGTATTTCTTTCAACCAATCACAACCATCTCGAGCGGCGCTGAGCTCCGGACACGGCAACGATGTTCTTCAGAGGAAGGAGACGGCCCGACGTCCCAGTACCCCGTACCTCTGATCCACCAGACTATGCTCCTCGTGCCTTTAAACCTTGTGTTTCTCCGTGTGTATACACACACATTTATATACATACAAACAGTATTGCGGAGGAAAAAGTTTATTTTGCATTATGATCCTTGACAACAGCTAAGTGGGTCACCTGTATAACTTGTTGATTCACTGTTGTATAACTATTATTATTGTTTTGTGTTTAATTTGTCATTTTTTTTTACTTAGCATAAGCCTTATATAACCTGTTTTGGTCACATATCGAGCTAATTTTTTGAGGACGGCGCTCCTGTTTTGGAAACATGGTTTCGAGGCAGGTGCGCCGGACTCACCAAGGAATGGGCTGGTAGCGGGGACTGCCCCCCCCCCGCTCACACACCGTCCTTGTTTGTTAAGAGAATAAAAAGACGGAGTATCTCTCGGTCCAACAGAGTCAGCTGCGAGTCGCGTACGAGACGTCCAGCCACGTTGATGCGGGCCCTGCCGGACTGACGGCTCTCCAGTCCTGTGTCGAGGTAAGAGCTCTGAAGTAGTGTATACTATGCATCACGTATGGAGGGCATGTCTGCTGCATGCTGTTTGCGTTGCTGTATTCTGTGGGGAATAAAGAGATATACATTCTAGCAGGTACGGCCTCCGAGTGTCTGTCTGTAAAGGAGAGAGTACTTTACAGTGTGTATTGATAGAGTAAGCCAGTTGCTTACAGCTGTGCCGTGGTTCGCGGGAAATAAATAGACACATGTGTTTTAGCGGAGCACGGCGTTTGGGTGTGTTGACAGTGGCGCCTGTCGAACACATCCGTACTGTATTGCGTAACAGGGTAAAGGGACCATTTATCCTGGCAGGGAAAAAGTGTATTTTGTGGTTATTTGCTTGTAGTCGACCACTCCGCGATCCTGTCTAAAGATTTTCACAAAACAAGTATACATACGTGTATTTGCATGTGTGTTAATACAAAACCTGGCGCACGCACGCCACATCCAATATTACCTTGCGGTGGCGGTCCGTGTCTCTGGATTTCTCCCTCAGCCAATCGATGGTGTGGAAGTCTTCGTACGTGCCCACGTCGGGAAAAGGCTCGTCCAGGAAGTCCATCAGGTTCCCGGCTCCGTTCATCTCCTCCGTGGGCGTGGCACTGCTGACACCTGGCACAGAGGGACCGATTAGGGTCAGCAGCCTCTATCTCACATAACAAATAGTCTTAATGTTGGATTCTCCACTTGAAAACTGCATTTCCCAGCAGCTCTCAGTTTGATGCACAGGAATCAGTGCATGATTGTTGAAAAAAATGTTCGGATAGTTCTGATAATTTCAGGAAAAATGAAGAATAAATAAAGACTGCAGCTAAATGACTGTCTTTATTCATTATTCTGACATTTAATCTCTATTCTATGTTCATATTTTCTTTAACCACTCTGTAACCTGCTCCATAAAGCTCATTTTGACATTATACACGTTTTGGATTTGCACTCTACACACTTTCTATTGCAACTGCTGCTGCTCAGCAATCTCCCTCGAGATAAATAACTATATTATCTTAATCGGTCTATAAGATATTAGAGAGATAAATACCTTTATTATCTTAATCAGTCTATAAGATATTAGAGAGATAAATACCTTTATTATCTTAATCAGTCTATAAGATATTAGAGAGATAAATAACTATATTATCTTAATCGGTCTATAAGATATTAGAGAGATAAATACCTTTATTATCTTAACCGGTCTATAAGATATTAGAGAGATAAATACCTTTATTATCTTAACCGGTCTATAAGATATTAGAGAGATAAATAACTATATTATCTTAATCGGTCTATAAGATATTAGAGAGATAAATACCTATACTATCTTAATCGGTCTATAAGATATTAGAGAGATAAATAACTATACTATCTTAATCAGTCTATAAGATATTAGAGAGATAAATACCTTTATTATCTTTATAGGTCTCTAAGATATTAGAGAGATAAATAACTATATTATCTTAATCAGTCTATAAGATATTAGAGAGATAAATAACTATATTATCTTAATCAGTCTATAAGATATTAGAGAGATAAATACCTTTATTATCTTAATCAGTCTATAAGATATTAGAGAGATAAATACCTTTATTATCTTAATCAGTCTATAAGATATTAGAGAGATAAATACCTTTATTATCTTAATCGGTCTATAAGATATTAGAGAGATAAATAACTATACTATCTTAATCAGTCTATAAGATATTAGAGAGATAAATACCTTTATTATCTTAATCGGTCTATAAGATATTAGAGATGCAACCTTGACAATATGATATCAATGATTGCATGAAGAGAACTGGCATCTCTCCCTATTTCACCTGTCAAGGTGCAGAAGATGATAAATATTCTGCTACTTCCAATAGCTTTGGCTGTAAAGCACATCAGTCTTTAATTAGCTAAATCCCTTATTTCTTTATTATTTAATTAACAATGTAGTAATTAATATACAGAAGGCTGTAAGTTACATTAAGGGCTGATTGGGACATTTTGAAACATTACCAGTTGATAACTTGCATCAAAACAGTTTGTTTTATATTACAAGTTTCCTGAAATCAACATAAGTGCTTTGCTAAATGAGTTAGCATTTAAAGCTAATCACTAGCATCCTATCATCTAACGTTAGCTAGCTAGCTAGCTAGCTACTATAAACTCGTCCTTTACCTTCCCCGGCCTCCATGTTACAGTCCGTCCTCGCGACTGCGGCTGTTAAATGTTTCTTTTAAATTAATACTTTATATAATGTCGACTTTGTTCTGCATTTTAGCTTCGTTTTAGAGAGAAAAGTGGCGTTTGGACGTCAAGAAATAAACAGGACGGCGTCAGAGAGACTGCCTCCCACAATGCACCGCTTCAGGCTCACTCACACACAAAGATCGTCTATTGGGAAGATGAACGGGGAAAAACAAAATGGCGAATCTTAAAGCTATAAAAAGTATGAAAAATACGTAAAGAAATCTTTTTAAATGTTGAGGAAAGATGTAAATACATCTTAACGTTATTAAGTGTGAAAAATACACATGTTTTAATCTTTTAAACGTATCAATATGTCAAACCACATTGTTAAATGCACAAAATATCTGTCCAGTTTATTCCTCCAATTTCTTTATTTGTGTGTTTCTTACACACTAACTCTCTCTTTAAGTTTAACTTTAATTCAATATGATGTAATCATTTTGTAATGCTATATCCCTCTATTTAAATAATTTTATTTTAAATACTTACTCTCTTTATTTGATTCACATTGCATACAGGCACTAAAATAAGATGGTTTGTATTAAATACCTAGATGTATATTTTATTTTTGTGTGTATTTTTTACTGTACGTCGGGCTGCTGAAAAGAATCAAGGATAAAGTGAGAGAGGAAATCTGGGGGTCTGCAGTCAGGGAGGGGTACCTGAACGCATCTGCAGTTCTGCTTGTAGTTCCTGTTGATCACCACCAGAGGGCGCATTTACACCAGAAACCAGCAGTCACTGAACCTTCAAAGGTTTTATTTTATGAATTATTTAACGATTTTGCCATTAGACACATCTTAAAATGGGACGATTAAACGTTTACTACTATATTAGATTCAATGTATTTTAATTGATCAATTTTAGGCTATGTAAATACTTTAAATTCAAGGAAAAACCTGATTAAACGTGTCTGCAGTTCTGCTTGTAGTTCCTGTTGATCACCACCAGAGGGCGCATTTACATCAGAAACAGCTGACAGCTGTCACTGAACCTTCAAAGGTTTTATTTTATGAATTATTTAACGATTTTGCCACTAACAACATATCAAAAGGGAGACTATTAAACGTTTACTACTATATTAGATTCAATGTATTTTAATTGATTGATTTTTGGCTATGTAAATACAAAAAATTAAAGGAAAATCTAAAAAAACGTGTCCGCAGTTCTGCTTGTGGTTCCTGTTGATCACCACCAGAGGGCGCTATTACACCGGAAACAGCTGACAGGTGGAACTGAACCTTCAAAGGTTTTTTAACGTTTTATTTTACGAATTATAAAAGAATTATAAAACTTTTACTACTATTTATAAATAATAAAATTAGAGGAACAAAGAGTGTACTCTTGGCCTTAAGATGGAGCAGTTTGCTCACACAACGATAGGATTTATGGGTCATGGGGAGAATATTATCACTTTGATAAACGTAACACTGTACAAATGTCTCCTCCAGACTCCATGGTAGTCTACTTGGAGAGGTTACTGGTTTACTACCCTTCTTTTTCCTGATGTTTTCCTTTCTCTCAGCAGTCCTACATGTCCTTCACGTTCTCTGTTGCCCTTCAGATTGTCCTGCTCTGGTCTAGACCTGTCCTACTCTGTAGTCTCCCTTTTCGCTAAAAGGCCCTACATTATGTTATAGTTTTTGCTAAGAATCCCTACTTTATGATCTCCCTTTCTCTAAGATGCCCTACTCTGGTCTAGACCTGTCTCTAAGATGCCTTACTCTGGTCTAGCCCTTCCTCTAAGATACCCTACTCTGGTCTAGACCTGTCTCTAAGATGCCCTACTCTGGTCTAGACCTGTCTCTGAGTTCTATTATTCTGATTCCTGCCTGTCCTTGTCTAAATCCTGTCCTAACCTGCACTGCCTTTCCTGACCTCTCTTTCCTGTCTAAGTGTTTGCACATACACTGGCAACGAGCCGGTCTTGAACACTCGACCCTGGGCGCCTAAGAGTCGAGCACAAACCAACTGTGCTACCAACGCAAGTACGCACGGAAAGGTTCTCTGGGTGGATTTGTCTTTGTCTTTGTGGGTGTAAAGGTCAAAATAAAGTTAGAGAGTTGAGACAGTCTGTCCCTGAGTTGGAACCCACAACCTTGGTGTTTTAGGGGCAGCGCTCCACCACACTGAGCTATCAGATCTAACAGATATGGTTCCTGTCCTGTGTGTTTGACTTCTTCATTGTGGGAGTTGGACCTTCAAATGTAGTGCATCTCAAAAGAGTTGCACACACAACCTTCTGAATAGAGAGCATGGTATTTATCACACAGAGCTATACATGAAGCTGCAGCACTTAGGTTGGAGGTTGTATTTGATGTCTCACTGAGGAGAGATATTTCACTAGATCGGATCCACTAGACGTGTCACAGTCAAAGAACATGCCTGGTGCGGCCTGCTTCTAGTCAGAATATGATTTAGCCCGCCCACAACATAAGAGGTCGGGTACAGTGGGTGTGATCTTGCATTAATTCACTCATTCATTCATTCAGTCAGTCATGCCTCCTGGTAAATGCTAGATCACACCCACCTGATGCGCCTGTTCATGCCTCTGATTGGCTTACCCTGTTATCCTTAACCTAACCAATCCCCACTCCTCTTGCCTGAACCTAACCACATTGACACGTCTAGTGGATGTGATCTAGCATGTACCGGGAGGCATCAGCCTGTCTCATAATGAACATTAAAAGCACCGTGCAGGTTCAAGATAGACAATTTGGACATTGTGGTCAGAGCTTGTTAATAGGCAGCTGGATGCTGTGTGGGACAAAGGCTGTGTAGTCTCTTTTAATCCCCTGGGGGCAATAAAGATGTCATTCATTCACTCATTAATGCATTCATTCATGTGCCCTCCCACTCCTGAAAGTTATCATTATGAGAGAGAGAGAAGTGGCTCAACACGCCCACCAGACGTGTTGAGGTGGTTAGGTTCAGGCATGAGGCGTGGGGATTGGTGGGTGTGATCTAGCATTTACCAGGAAGCATGACTGACTGAGTGAATGAGTGAATTAATGCTAGATCACACCCATTAGAAGTGTTGAGGTGGTTAGGTTCAGGCATGAGGAGTGGGGATTGGTGGGTGTGATCTAGCATTTACCAGGAAGCATGACATATTCTGACTAGAAGCAGGCCGCACCAGGCACGTCCTTTGACTGTGACACGTCTAGTGGATCCGATCTAGCACATACACCCCTGGCTCCCCTGTGTGACTCAAGACGTCCAGAGAGTGCTCCCTGAAGAACAAATACTAGAAAAAATTCAAAAATTTTCCATCTTGAAGAATGGCTCACCAGGATAAGCTGCTGACATGAAAACCTGAGGTTGAGGGATCGAATCCCGGCTGCGACCAAAACTTTTTGAAATGTCTCTCCTCAGTGAAACATCAAATACAACCTCCAACCCAAGTGCCTCAGCTTCATGTATAGCTCTGTGTGATAATTACAGTGCTTTCTATTCAGAAAATATGTGTGTGGTCCAAAGACACCAAGGTTGTTGGTTCAAACACACGACCAGGCTGTTTATAAGTTTTGTAAGTTTATTTTGAGCTTTACACCCACAAAGACAAAGACAAATCCACCCAGAGAACCTTTCCGTGCGTACTTGCGTTGGTAGCACAGTTGGTTTGTGCTCGACTCTTAGGCGCCCAGGGTCGAGTGTTCAAGACCGGCTCGTTGCCAGTGTATGTGCAAACACTTAGACAGGAAAGAGAGGTCAGGAAAGGCAGTGCAGGTTAGGAGAGGTTAGGACAGGATTTAGACAAGGACAGGCAGGACTCAGAATAATAGAACTCAGAGACAGGTCTAGACCAGAGTAGGGCATCTTAGAGACAGGTCTAGACCAGAGTAGGGCATCTTAGAGACAGGTCTAGACCAGAGTAGGGCATCTTAAAGACAGGTCTAGACCAGAGTAGGGCATCTTAGAGGAAGGTCTAGACCAGAGTAGGGCATCTTAGAGGAAGGTCTAGACCAGAGTAGGGCATCTTAGAGACAGGTCTAGAGTAGGGCATCCTTAAGACAGGTCTAGACCAGAGTTAGGCATCTTAAAGATCCCTTAGAGAAAGGGAGACCATGAAGTAGTGCAGGTCTAGACCAGGACAATCTGCAGCGTGAAGGACAAGGTAGTGTAGGACTGCTGAAAGAAAGGAAGCCAGTAGTACAATTTTAAAAAATTAAAATTCGGTATAAAAATCAAAAAAATATTTTTTATTTTTTAGGGACGAACAAAAAAAATGTACGTGCACTTTTACGGCATGTACTGTGGGTAATAACAATGTAATAACACTTTTTTACAACTTTTTCAGAGATTTTTGACATAAAACATGTTTATAACAATGTAATAACTATGTAATAACACTTTTTTAAATTTTTATGACTTTTACAGAGATATTTAGACCTAAAACATACTACTAATATTACTTTTATTACATAACATACAATCCTATGAGTCTACAGTGAGTACGGGATGAAGAAGGCATGAATGGAGTGAAGGAACTTCTCAGTTGTGGTCCAGAAACTCTGCACTCATCTGGGGAGAAAACAAGAGAAAGCAACAGTTTACTGGATTGTTCTGCTTCAACACATTTGTGTCCATTTCTTGTCTTTAAGGAGGGACAAAAGACACGAGACACAACAAGGTGAAGCTACTGGTGCAGAGGACAGGCTGTGATTGGTTAACATCATCTAGTATCTGAGCTGCACCCTGAGGACCCTAATAAATGAAATGTGTGCTACGTATTAACCCGAGGGTCCGATCCTCCGTATCACTACATGATGACATAAACTCAGATAGTTGTCTTATGAATTGTTGCGGTGTCTGACCGCTGGGTTTATAATCCACGCTGGAGGGAACCGCCGGTCCAAAGCTGCTTAGCTACCGCTGGCTAACACCAACTTCTCCTCCAGCTGACTGAGCTGGGGGTCGTTTGGGGCAAAAATCACCACCAAGAGGTCAGAGGGGTTTACGGAGGTTTTGTCAACCTCCACAAACGATTCTGTGGAATTTTCACAATTGAAATAAATGATTTGATAAACGTGACGCCAAGAAGAGGAGAAGAAGGAACCAGCTGAACGTTCTCAGAGATTTAGGACGACTAACAACAGCACTACCACACACACACACACACACACACACACACACACACACACACACACACACACACACACACAAACACAACTCAGCTTCAGCTTCAGCTCACAGTTTACGTTACACACACTTTGTGTGTTAACTCTGTAATTGGAAAATCACATTTAAACATGATTTCATATATCCTTCTCTAATATG